>NW_008593233.1:0-24527 GCF_000691845.1 Merops nubicus | reverse complement strand
GGGGCCGCCCGGCCGGGGGTACGGGGGGTGTCTCTGGGCGCTGTCGCCTCCGCGCAAGGGGAGCGGGGAAGCGCTGTCGCGGCCAGAGGCCGGTGCCCGCCCAGAGCCAGCGGAGCGGGTAGGAGTTGCGCTTTTATTCTGTGGTTTCTTACCCTCCGGCCCAGTGCTGAGTTTTAGTGTGATTTGTTAATAAATACTCTTATTTATTCCTTGTGGTTCACGCGTTTTCCTCCCAGCCTAGAGCTGTACAGCTCTGCCGAGGGGAGCTTCAGGAGATGCTCTTGGCCCAGTCACAGCTGCACGTTCAACCTGAGAGCAATCCCCCCGGAGCCCTGCCCTTCAGTTTTACGCATTAAAACCCCTTTTAGCATTATAGTTTTTCATCGTGTTTCATGTGGTTAACGTCGCTATCCCTGAAGGCATTTAAAAGGTGTCAATGTGAGGGGACATGGTTTAGTGGTGGACTCGGTAGTGCTGTGTGGGTTAAAGCAGTCAATGATCTTAAAGGTCTTTTCAAACCTAAGTGATGCTATGATTTGATAATTTAGCTCAAATGACAACAGCTCTTGCAGGGGGGAAGTGAAATGAGTATACCTGTACTTCATAGTCTGCTTGCACTGGGATGTGGTTCCTGCTGTCTGGAAAAGCGTGTTGGCACAATTGTGTTGCATTTGAACAGTTAATTAACACTGTCCTATCTTACATATCTAATGGCCCAATTCTGTAGCTTGAATTCAAACAACTGCTTCATCAAATGCAGCTTCTTGAGCATTCCTCTGCTGGGAATGTACCTGGGTTTGGGATTTTTAGTTGTTGAGGGTGTTGCTGTTGTTGTTCAGGAGCTGGAGAGGGTGAAGAATGGACTCTCTGGACCACATGCTGACTGACCCCCTGGAGCTGGGACCCTGTGGGGGAGGAAATGGCACACGCATCATGGAGGACTGCATGCTGGGGACCACCAGGGTTAGCCTGCCCGAGGACCTTCTGGAGGATGTGAGTGGTGCTGAGATGCTTTTGCTTTTCAGAGCATAGATAAACGGTGTGTGCTTAACTCCCTTTGTGGGGCTTACAGAACAAACTGTAAAGGAGGAAAATGTTCCTGCCTGGCCTGGAAAAGGGTTTAAAAAGGGCTTTGATTATTCTCAGGAAAACATATTTAAAAACCATTCTGTTATGTTAGCTTTGTAGACAACAGTCTTTCATATTTTAAAAATGCCTTTGAGAAAGCTTTGTTTCTTAGGAGTTTTGAATTTGTTTTCTTGTTGCAAGTAGCATAACTGATTTCCTCACCTTTTCTCTGTATGCCCAGTTGTTTTCTGCATTTGGGAGACACTTTCTCATGACTTGTGTTACTTAACCACAGAAGGCCTTAAGGGCTAAGAAGTGGTCAAGGATACGGATGCGTTTTCTTCACTATTGTTTTTTTGCTTTCTGTAGCCTGAGATCTTCTTTGAAGTTGTCAGCTTGTCTACGTGGCAAGAGGTGCTGACAGACGCTCAGCAAGACCACCTAAAAAAATTCCTGCCTCACTTCCCTGAAAACAACCGAGAGCATCAGAACAAACTGATCTCTGCGTTGTTCAGTGGTGAAAACTTCCGCTTTGGAAACCCACTTCACATCGCCCAGAAGCTCTTCCGGGGTCAGTGAGCAGCATAAACTCCATTTATTTTCAGGGTTAAGCACTCGCCTCGCAGCTGATGAGAAGTGAAGGGGTTTGTACCTCTTTCTTACAGATGGACACTTCAATCCTGAAGTGGTGAAGTACCGGCAGCTGTGTCTGAAGTCGCAGTACAAGCGCTACCTGAGCTCCCAGCAGCAGTACTTCTACCGGCTGCTCAAGCAGATCCTCGCGTCCCGCAACGTGAGCATCCCCCCTGTGTTCTGTGGTGATTCCATTCTCTCCACAGCAGAGTGTCCTGGTATTTGTGCAGTCACAGTCCTTAGAGGTCTTTCTTTTAACAAATGCTGTGTTTGTGGTTTTCCATCAGTCCTTATAATAACACTAGAAGTGGTTACGTTTGGGAATTTTAGGTTTTGAAGCTCTTGCAGCTCTCGCTTGTTCGTTGTTCTTTATTTCTGTGCCCACATCGTCCTCTGCTTTATGCATCTGGCCCTTTACACCTTTTTGTACTATTAATGAGTTGTTCTACCTTCATTTTCTATGACTTCTGTCACTGTGAAACGAGTAAGGTTGCTGAATATTTAGTTGTATGAATTCCATGGCTTCGCTGGGGACTGGTGTGGAATAGATAAAAACCTCACATTCTGATGCCTGTAAATCCCCAATGAAGTTGTTTTCCTCTGTGGATACTGCTGGCAGCTCATTCCTGCCAACTGAAATGTTTTTGTTGTAAATACTTACTGGCTTATTTTGTTAAGCTTAGATGCTGAAACGTACAGGATGTGTGGATGGAGACAAAACTCTGTCTTGATAAAACACTCTACAGTGATACAGGAAAAAGAATATGGAAGTGTCTAGGAAGTGATTTCCCCTGTAGCCATATGGGGTGGAATATTCACTTCAAAAGAGACAGTATTTCATGTCCATGTTATGTTTTGGCATGGAAGCTGCACAAGTGCATGTCACACTAATGGTGAGGTGGTTTTTAACAGCCCCTGTGAAATGACCAGAGCTGAGGTGCTTACTGCACCACCTCCACATACTACTCCTGGGGAAAATACCTGAGTTGAGCTTCCCTTATGAGGCCGAAGCTCAGATAGCTCATGTCACATGTGTCTCATCTTGCAGCACTTGCTGGATTTAGCTAGGAAAGGAGGCCCTGATATGACCCTGAGGAGGAAGCACTTCTCACCAACATATGACATGGAGGAGCGAGACAGACGGACACACCGGCGCTACCTGAAGATTCTGAGGGAGGTGAAAGAGGAGTGTGGAGATACTACCTTGTCTTCTGATGAAGAAGGTAATGCTCTGCACTGAGCTAAAGATTTAAGATTTAAGGTGTGAATGGAGAATAACAAATCTTTGATGGGGGGTCTTCTGATGAAGAAGGTAATGCTCTGCACTGAGCTAAAGATTTAAGATTTAAGGTGTGAATGGAGAATAACAAATCTTTGATGGGGGGACACTGTCTTTCATAGAAGGATGGAACTGGACTCTGGTTTTATTGGCTGATCTAATGAACACGATATAATAGAATTATGTAGATTGGTGAGAGTCTTGCAGAGGACACTGTCTTTCATAGAAGGATGGAAACTGGACTCTGGTTTTATGGGCTGATCTAATGAAGACGATATAATACAATTATGTAGATTGGTGTGAGTCTTGCAGTAATAAATTTATTTCTCTATTAATTTTAGATCTAAGCTCTTGGCCTTCAAGTTCTCCAGCACGCAGCCCAAGTCCACCAGTTCCCCTGAGAGTGATCCCCACGTTGTCAACTATGGACATGAAAACAGCAGGTCAGAATGAAACTGGGGGTCAATGTGGATTTAGGGGTGAGAATCCCTTTGAGACACTGCAAGAAATCAGTTTGAAAATCTAGTGTTTCAGGGGAAATCTTGTAACGCTTCATTTTTGCAGCCTGCAAAACAGTTGGCTCTTCTTGCAGTTTATTTAATCTTTTCTTCCTTGGAAAGCTAGCATTTTGGAACACAAAATCCCCCAGTTTGAGTAATACTGCTGACCTCTCTTACATTTTGCCTGTAATGGTTGAAGCATTTGCACCAGCGCTGAAAGCTGGTGGCCCAAGGAAGAAAGCATTGCAATAAATTGATCAAAAGAATGAAATTGAAATAGGGCAAATTTAGTTGCTGAAATTTGGAGATTGGTGAAAGTAGCAATGGATAAAAGATGGCATTCTAAGAAATCCGTTAAGTAACAATAATGGACATCTGTGCAGATAATCTCTGGATGTTTTTTCATTGCAGATAAGATAGAACTTGGGGAAAGTGATTTGAAGATGATGTTGAAGAAGCACCATGAGAAACGAAAACGTCAACCTGTAAGATGTCAAGAAGCCTGGGGGTGTGGGACTGCAGTTTAGCTATTAGTCTTACCTGTTATTTGTAAAGCTCAGGGTACTTTGGGGTGACAAAATGATTGCTGGTTTTTTGTCTGCACAACCACCCTTCAACCCTTTATCGTAACCTGTATTTAAATGTCAGCATCTATATGCAACCCCTGTTTGTACTTACCCATTCAGAAGGATTTTTTAATTTTAGTGACATGTTTGGGAGAGATGAAATTTTAGATTTCAGGGTTAAACAAGTTCCCTATTTCTGTTGCTCTAAATAACTTTATAAGCTGATCCTGGCTAAGTTGGGGGCATTGCAGTGCTTGGGCTATCTTCCCAACTACCTAAACAATTTGTCCTTTCCCATTTTTAATTTCTGTCCCATTATCTGTAGGACCACCCTGATCTAGTGACAACAGACGTGACCCTTGAGGACATTATGACTCGAGTAAATGCGGGCAGGAAAGGTTCCTTAGCAGGTAAGGCTTGGACCTTGGACTTGTGCACTGTGTGAATTTTTGATATCTGACCATATCTTTATATACGTGGTTAGTTTGTGACTCCCATTGAAGTCTGTTATGAAGCTTTGTAATTCTTCTTGCCTTTTATCATATCTAAAGCATTATTCGACCTTGCAACCCTCAAGAAAAAAGTGAAGGAAAAGGAAGACAAGAAGAAAAAGAAGCTGAAGATTAAATCGGAGGTGGACGATTTGGCTGACTCCCTTAGCAATGCAGATGGAATCCCACCCATGTCCCAGGGTCCTTCCCCCATCCCTCTGTCATCTGTCAAAGAGGAGTAAGTGCTTCAGAGGGCTCTGAACGTTTTGCATAAATGGAGAGAGCAGCAGAAGCTGCAGCTCAGATTTTTGTGCAGCTTGGGTTTTGTGCAGCTTGGGATGTGGGAAATGTGTGGTGTTCATCTTTACATACAAAGGTGAATATCTCCTCAGGGAATTTATTCTGCTTGTGTTCTCTTTCATTTGAAGACCTCTTGATGAGATGAAGCCATGCCTTGGAATAAATGAAATATCTTCCAGCTTCTTTTCCCTTCTTTTGGAGATACTCTTTCTGGAAGGACCTGCTACTCTTTCTGTGGTAAGGGAACCAACCACTTAATCTAAGAGTCCTCTCAGAAAGCAAAATCAGGGGACAAGGTGGTGTTATAACTGTGCAACAGATTTTTCTACTGAGTTGTCCTGTAAATTCTAGTAAGATGTAGATTGCATATTAAAGAAATGAAACCCTTCAGGACTGCATAGCACATTCTGCTGTTGGCATGTTTCATGAGTTTTATCTGTTGAATCTGTCTTTGCATACCTGTTCTTTAGATGATTGTTATGTACATTCTATAGATTGAGGCTAGAGATGGTGGGGAAGTTTTCTTTCTCTTTTTGGTGTCTGTTGCCTGAAATACCATGTTATGGTTACTTGAAAAAGTCAGACAATTTTTTTTGATGTATAGAAAACCTTTTTGTCCCCTGGGTTTGTTTAATTGCTTTGGTTATTTCTTTATTAAAACAGTTTGATGCATGAAATTTTTAATGGAATATTTCTTTTTTCTCTCCAGCTTGAAGACAAAGTTCTAGATTGGCAATCTTCTCCTGCCAGTGCACTAAATAACTGGTTCTCCTTTGCCCCCAACTGGTCTGAACTGGTTTTACCAGCTTTGCAGTACTTGACAGGTGACAGCACAGGTAAGAATAGCTGTTAAAATATTGTTGGTGCTGGTGCCTCAGTTCTGATCAGTGCTCAAATCAACTTCTAATTCATCAGTGCAATAAATCATTGTATTTTTGACAGTGTTGCTGTGATGGGCTTTGTGGCTTAGATTTCCTGAACACAGTAGATTTGTTTTGCATGTGGACAGTAGCTTAGGCCCAGCTTGATTCCTGAGGATGTGAAAATGTGGGTGATATTGTCTCTAGAAAAGCTGTTTTACCTGTTTAGATGATGCACTTCAGACGGGGTGTTTGAAGCAGGACGAAGTCAGTCTCTTCATGGTGCATAGACATTGTGGTTGTCTTACCTATAACTGTGGTTATCAGAAATAGCAAAAAATAAACTAGATTGTGCCCTGAGCATCCATTGGAAACACGAAGTTGGCCCAGCTTTGACATGTGGCTTAGACTTGGCCATTCCTTTCAAACTAAATTATTCTGTGGTTCTCATTTACTTAGTGAGAAGTTTTAAAGGGTGAAACTGTGTAGGTTGTAGTGGCCTTTGCAGCGTGGGTACTTAATGTTCTCTGTAATGCTGGCAAACACTGTAAATCCTGAGTTTGCTTCCCATCAGCCCAGGAATAGTCCCTGTACAGTAACAGTTCCTGGTCCTTCACAGCATGAGCAGGATCTAACCTGACAGCCTGTGGATGAAAGACTTGTTATCCTGTTCTGTTCTTGTGCTGTTACCTTCCCATTGGGAAAGTATAAATTTAAAGGTGCACTTACATCATCATTTAAAATGCTTTATTTGTCCTTACGAGTCTAATTCAACAGCTTGCATTAGAGCAGAAGGATTTTGGGGGGTTGGATAACTGCATGACATCTCTGACATGCACGTTTTTCATTGTAGATGCTCCTTCCAGCTTCTCACCTTTTGTTGAATTTAAGGAAAAAACTCAGCAGTGGAAATTGCTTGGTGAGTATATTGTGTTCTTCTATGATTTCTACTATAGTAAAGGTTTATTTTTTTTCCCCAGAACTTGACTTTTCAGCTAGCTCCAGAGAGAAGGATGGAGCTGTTAATTCATTGTTTAGGCCTTTTCTTTTAGCTGAGTGAAGATGTCTTTGGATTTGAGGTTTTCACAAGATGTTAGTGTCAGCAGCAGAGACAGAGAATAAGGGAGCAAAGGCACTGGGCTGGTCCCTTTCACAGTTTTTGGTGGAGGTCATGTAGGCACATGTTTTTGCTCAGAGACTTGGTGACTGGGCTTACTATGAGCAGGAACCATCTGCAGGTATCAGGTGATTCTGTCTCAAACAGTGTCTTGTGCTGTGCCAGGAGCTGAAGTACTGTCCTTTGCACCAACACAGGAGAATAACTTGGCTTTAGCACTTTCCTAAGCCTGGATGTTTTCAGATACTGAAACCTGGAGCATCTGTGGAGTATAGAAGATGCCTTGTGAATGATGATACATATAGAAGGGGGAAGGGAGTACGAGGTGACTCGGAAGTACAAGGAATTGGCTACATAACAAGTAAAGGACTTCTATTTCCTCTTTCTTGTGCTAGGTTCTTGCCAAGATCATGAAAAGGAGCTGGCAGCGTTGTTTCAACTCTGGTTAGAGACCAAAGACCAGATGTTTTTCAAAGTGAGTCAGAATAAATCATCTAGCAGCACAAATCCTGACTGAATTATATCCAACACTGCCATTTCTCTGTTTTTTTTACAATAGGAAAATGAAGACAGCTCAGATGCCACACCAGTTCCCAGAGTGTAAGTAAATAACACTGCTTGAAGTTGGGTCCTTGCTTCTCTGCATCTCAGGGCCTGATTGCTTAAAATAAAAAGATTTTACATCATGGGGCAGGAGCAGAGCTTGGTAGTCTAATTTTATAGATGTAGTAGCTAGACTTCAGGAAGTCAACTGATTTTCTGCAAGTGCACGTGTATTAGAGCAAACCTATAATCCAACTTATGTCCTGGTAACAGAATTATTTCCAGTCTTTGCTTACCTTCAGGTAGAGCATAGAGCATGTTTTAAGATCTCTGTGGGACTTCCTTATATTATCTAGTGCTTTCAGAATTTGTTGAGAAGAATTTGCAGAAAGGGTGAGGTGACTGATCCTTTGGGATGTTCTTTGGGCCTGTTGTGGGCTGTTTCTTGCTCAGAACTGATAGTGACCTGTGTTTCAGAAGGACTGACTATGTAGTCCGACCTAGCACTGGAGAGGAGAAACGTGTGTTTCAGGAGCAGGTAAGAACTGATTTTAAATGCACATGTTGAAACAATCAGCCAATAAAATGAGAATTTTTATGGGATGGCAGTTTTACACTATACATAAACTTTGTTAATGTAGAGAATGATTATGTTTTTTTTACCTTGAGGTAGGTATCTTGACCCTTCAAAAAGCTTTCTAACAGTATAGCCTAGCTGCTTCAAAAGCACCTGTACTCCCACAGGTACTGGGCAAAATTAATGGAAATGGGTCATGTCAACCTTTCTATCTCCTCTGCCATCCCCCAGCATATGAGTACACGCACTGTGCACATGGTAGAATATCCCATTTCATCTTGGGAACATTCTTGCAGCGTTAAAGGAGGCAGAAGGGGTTTGTTGCTGCTGAGGGCAGGGCTGTTTGGTGGGCAGAAGGTGTCTCTCTGGCACCTGTGCAGCTGAATCTACTGTATTGCACTTGCACACTTGGGTTAGGTGGTGATTTGTGTTCTGCTTGAAGTAGTTTGTTCTTGTATTGCTCCCAAATAAGGTTACACAGCAGTGTTTGAGCCTTTAGTTTGAAAAACCTTTCCCTGCAGAATGATGGTAACTTACAATACAAAAGCACAAGCTTTAAGACTTCGCCCTATCTGCTTCCTGCTAAATTCAGTCCCCTTTTCTTTCCCAAATGCAGGAGCGTTACCGTTACAGCCAGCCCCACAAAGCTTTCACTTTCCGTATGCACGGCTTTGAGTCGGTGGTTGGGCCAGTGAAGGGTGTGTTTGACAAGGAGACCTCCTTAAACAAGGCCCGAGAGCACTCCCTCCTGCGCTCAGACCGACCAGCCTACGTCACCATCTTGTCCCTCGGTAAGGTGATGGCCATAAAATTTTTCTTAAAAAAAAGAAAAGATCTCCCCTGACCCACCAAATCATGACTGTGGGAATCTAGCTTAGAAAGGGGGAAGGTGGGTGGGCTGAAATGATGTAAGCAAAGATGGAATCTATTATACAGAATAGAGGTGATGAAATGCTGAGAGCAAGAATGACAAGAAAAGACGAGAGGAGAACAAAAGAGTGGCTGTTTCAGTAGCCTGTTGTGAAGCTGGGGCATCACAAAGTCATTCTGGGGTTCAGTGCTGTTCCCCACCTTCGTCACTCCTAGCACAAAGCCAGCACAGCTACTGTACTCTAAATTGTTCCCTTAGAATCTCTGCTCACACCTCTGAGGGATCACAGGGGCTAGATTTTCATGAGCAAGTAGGCCCTACGACAGCAGGGATAAAAGAGCAATACCAGAATACATCTACCAAAGTACTTTGAATACAGCTACCTAGTTACAGCTGTAAGTTTAAGCTCTTGATTTGGTATTTCAGTTCGTGACGCTGCTGCTCGCCTTCCTAATGGAGAAGGAACTCGTGCTGAAATCTGTGAGCTGCTTAAAGATTCCCAGTTCCTAGCTCCTGATGTCACAAGTGCTCAGGTAAGTTGGATGTCAGGTCTGGCCTCACACAGGTTCTCCTAAAAACACGCTGTGCAGAGCTGGGCAGTGTTCAGTGCCCGAGGCCAAGCTATTTTTTATGCTGCTTTGACTAGCAATTGAGAGCTATGTACTGCTCTTGTGAGCTGCTGCAAGCGTGCACCGAATGCTTCAGGATGAAAAAGCAGCAAGAAGAGCTACAGAACTAACACTGTCATGTAGCTGCTTACGTTTTAGTTTCAGGCACAGTCCCATTTTCAGAGCTTCCAGCTTTGGTGCAAGCACCATTCAATGCAAGGTGGCAAACAGCACCCTGTGCTGCTACATCTGCTCTCTGTTCTTACTCAGGTGAAGATGGCTAGCAGCTCCCTCAGATTTTGTGCCAGACAGGATTACTTTTCCATTCCTAATCTTTGGCTAGCCCAAGCAGGGACATCTGGTAATTCTGTGCATTCTGAACTTGCAGGTTAATGCTGTTGTGAGTGGTGCTTTGGATCGACTGCATTATGAGAAAGATCCCTGTGTGAAATACGACATTGGACGCAAGTTGTGGATCTACCTGCACCGGAACAGGAGTGAGGAGGAGTTTGGTAGGCCTGGCTTGGTGATATCTTAAGAACTGAAAATGTTTATCAATCTCTTGAGCTTCTTCAGCCCAGCTGCATAACGAACATTAATTCGTCAGTCATTTGACTTAATGTTACTCCATCAGCACTTAAATCCAGTCTGGCAGAGTTGGAAGTATTTGTTTGGAAAATATCATTCAAGTTCTTATGTGTCTTATTTGCAGCCTTTCTGGCTAATTTTACTTTATCTTTTTCTTTCTGTTATTACACAACTATGTGTGTTTGATTTCTTCTCTGAAGAAGACCTCCAGTTTCTGGATTGGCCTCTTTCTTAACTTGTGCTTGCTTGTGGTCAGGAAGTCTAACCATTAATTTGTAATTGCAGAACGGATACACCAGGCTCAGGCTGCTGCAGCAAAAGCCAAGAAGGCTCTTCAGCAGAAGCCAAAACCTCAGGCTAAAATGGTAACTTTCTTGGCACAGCTTTTCCCAGATGCCTTTGGGATTGTGAAGGAGGTGTGGTCTTCATGTAATCTGTAAATTCTTCAACCATAGTGGCCAATGAAAATTACCATGTATTTGAGTTATCAATTAATTATATTTATTAGTGTCAGTGTTGGTCTAGCACCAGTGCCCTAAATGAGGGAGGGGGAAGAGGGGACTTCCGCTCCTCCCAGCTCCCCCTGTTACCCTTGTTGATCTCAGCAGAAAGGTCAGTGGAATTCATCCGTGCTCCTTATCTTAGGGAAGGTCTTTTAGATCTAGTTCTGAGGTTAACCTGTAGCAGAGTGTGTGGAACACATCTGCTGCTCTTCCCCTGGCTGTGTTGAAGCTGTCAGGGTTTGGATGTCTCGTTTATTGTTGTTGATATCAAATACCTCTAATTGCTGTTGGCAAATTAACCAGGGTGGAAATCTGCATGGTATGAATGTTTGTCATGGCTCAGATGCACTTTTCCCTGCGAACACGAGCAGCCAAACACACCAACCCAGTTGTGGCTGCAGTTGAGGAAGGTGGAAGTCATCTTTGATTTCAGGATTTAGCATCATTTGTAACCACAGAGAACTTGGCTTAGAGTGCTCAGTCCCCTCTCTAGAGTGCAGCAATCAAACCCAGTTGTTGTGAAGACCTTCACGTGTGACATGTTTTCTTTGCAGAAGTCTAGTAGCAAGGAGAGTTCTGGGAAAACCCTCCCCAGCAGCACATCAGAGCCCAGTCAGCCGAGCCTCAGTGACTCCAGCATGCCACCAACTCCCGTGACTCCTGTGACACCAACTGCACCAGCATTACCAGCAACGCCTATTTCACCCCCACCCGTGTCTGTGGTTAGCAAGAGTGTATCTAGTGCTGGGTCAGAGCCAGCAAAACCCAGCCAAAGGTACTTCTTCTGTCTCATACATCACTTGTGAATGTTGTTGGTTCTTTCTCAGTCATTTCTACATTCCCTACAGTACTTAAAGGGGGTGTATAAGAAAGATGGGGACAATCTTTTGAGCCTGTTGCAACAGGACAAGGGGTGATGGTTTTAAACCAAAAGAGGGAGATTTAGACTAGAGAGAAGGAAGAAATTTTTGATGCCTAGGGTGGTGAAATGCTGGCCCACCTTGCCCAGAGAGGTGGTAGAAGCCGTGGTCGCTGCCCCATCTCTGGCAAGATCCCAGGTGAGGTTGGGTGGGGCTCTGAGCAACCTGCTCTAGCTGCAGATGGTCCTGCTTACTGCAAGGGGGCTGGACTGGATGGCCTTGAAAAGTCTCTTCCAACTCAAAGCATTCTGTGCTTCTGTGATCTTTGCTGACTGCTGGCTTCTCCTCTTCCACAGTGTGCTGCTGGTGTCGTCCCCCAGCATGCCGCAGCTGGGGACGCTGCTCTCCACAGCCCCGAGCTCGCAGGCGCCGCCGGGGCCGCAGCCGCCCCCCGCCAGGGTGGTGGGTCACACCACGTCCTCGGGGCTGCCCCAGGTCCGGGTGGTCACTGCCCCCTCCAGCCTCCCAGCTGTGTCTCAGCCAGCCCCGGTGGTCACCCAGCAGCAGCAGCCGACGTCGGTGCCTCAGATCCGCGTTCCGGCTACGGCCGCCCAAACCAAAGTGCTGCCTCAGGTGAGCTTGGCTGCACGGAAACAGGAGAGTTGCTCTGGTGTCAAATCTGAGTTCTGGTGTTTTGGTGAGTGCACAGGGATTACTTGCTCACTTGGAACGTGCAGTAACTGCAGGGTGGGAGCGTAGAAGCAGCTGTGCATAAACAGTGTTGTTCTGTGCTTCTTTATTCACCCTGTTTACTGTTTGTGTGGCAACATTAAACAGTGCCTTACACTAAAAAGTCTGTGGAACTTGCAAAGTTCAAGGCATGAGACAAAAAGGGCAAATTGTTAGTCTGTTGGTGTGGTGTTAGTCTGCTCATAGGCTGCTTCTGTTCTGTAGGCTGTGATGACTCTGCCAGTAAAAGCTCAAAGCAGCCCAGTGCAGGTGCAGAGACCAGGAAGCTCTGTGACAGGACAGACAGGCATCACTGTGACAGGATTGTCTGCAGCACCCAGTCCTGCTGTAAAGCCAGTGACCAGCTCTCCGGGCAGTTCTGCTACAAGCACCTCCTCTACCACTGTCATCCAGAATGTAGCTGGCCAGAACATCATCAAGCAGGTGAGAGAGAGCGAGAGACAAGGACCTGGGCTCCACAACCCAGTCGTTTCCTGTTTGTTGTGTGGTAAGACAGTGAAAACAGTGATCCCTAATGTTATATGAGTTACTGACCCTACAGGTTCAGGCAGCTGCTAGTTTGGCCTATTTGAGCCCCAGATGTCTTAGGCCAAGGTTAATCATCTTCAGATGCTGGTCTCATTTTCATTCATCTTGTTAGAAAAAACAGCTCCACAGCATTTTGTGTTTTATGTGGTTTTGGGAATGCCAGCTGATAGGTAACCAGAACTGTTTCAGCAGTGTACTGAGTGCTGTCATCATGCCCCTTCACTTCTGATGGGTCAGACGTCCTCCTGTTAGAAAGTTTGACTTCAGCTGTGTCATGGTTTGACACATTGATTTCTCTGATCTCTTCCAGGTGGCTATTACAGGACAGCTTGGCATGAAGACCCAGCCTGGAAGTGGCATCCCGCTCACCGCCACCAATTTTCGGATCCAGGGGAAGGACGTGTTGCGCCTGCCCCCCTCCTCCATCACCACAGACGCAAAGGGACAGACCGTGCTGCGCATCACC
Source organism: Merops nubicus (assembly GCF_000691845.1). NCBI lineage: Eukaryota > Metazoa > Chordata > Aves > Coraciiformes > Meropidae > Merops > Merops nubicus. The sequence goes on along the minus strand of NW_008593233.1, from coordinate 11,419 downwards.
CCGGACATGATGGCCACCCTGGCCAAATCCCAAGTCACTACTGTCAAACTGACCCAGGACCTCTTCACGGCAGCTGCGGGGAGCAGCGCTAGTGGGAAAGGCATCTCTGCGACCTTGCACGTGACCTCCAACCCTGTCCAGGCTGCTGATTCTCCAGCCAAGACCAGCACGGCCACTTCTGCTTCTTCCAGCCCAGCTGGGAGCACAGTGGTTAAAGTGACTCCAGACTTAAAGACTGCAGAGCCGACGGGCTCCGCTTTCCGACTGATGCCTGCCCTGGGCATGACTGTAGCAGATCAGAAGAGCAAAGCCATAACTACGGTGGCATCCACTGAGGCCAAACCTGCTGCTACAATAAGAATCGTGCAGGGGCTGGGGGTGATGCCTCCAAAAGCCGGGCAGACGATTACGGTAGCGACTCACGCCAAGCAGGTGCCCTCCTCCTCAGCAGTGAGCGTGCCTGGCACAGCCCACACCTCAGCTGTCTCTTTGCCCACCATGAGCGCCGCGGTGTCCAAAGCTGTTGCCGTGGCCTCGGGAGCTGCTGGGACCCCCATCACCATAGGCACAGGAGCCACTGCTGTGCGGCAGGTACCTGTCAGCACCACTGTGGTATCTACATCCCAGGCAGTAAGTAACACAGACCTTTCTCCAGAGGTGGGTGAGGAAGGGGAATGCTGAGGTATACTGATGCTTTATGTGTCAAAACTTCTCCTTACGTCCACAGAGGCTCAAATTGAGCACTCTAGGATGGGTGTCTGCAACTAATGTCGTTGTAGCTAAATGCTGAATGACCACAAGACAGTCAGATGTGTCTCCCCTTACCCCCTGTTGCAAGCAAATGAAATAAACTTTGCTTATCTAAAGTCCGACCTTGGGGAGCTCAGAGTCTTGCTCCACACCTCTGCAATAATATCCCTTGGAATGGTGTCAGAACCAGAAGTGCTTCTTACTTGTGTTAATGTTTTTACTGATTTCCCTGTTTGATGCAATTTTAATGCCCAGAGCTGAAGGCAAGATAAACTGTGTCGTGAAAGCTGCATGAGCTACTTGGCATTCCGATAGTTTCCGAAGGATAAAAGTCCTGGGCAGATACAGTGATCCTTCCCAGAGGAATGCTGTGGTGATGCAGGTTGTGGGGACTGAGGCAGCTGTGAAGTGGCTGAGGCGGAGGTGAATTTTTACAAGCACAGGTTTCATCAGCAAAGCTGCTGTTAGTTTCTACTCCCAGGACTCATAAAAGGCGAGATGAGTGGTAGCTGCATGTTGTCGAGCAGTTTCTCTGCTCAGCTTCCCACAGTTCCTCTTGTGTTCTTCAATTTCTTCAGGGTAAACTCCCAGCACGAATAACAGTGCCTCTGTCGGTGATCAGCCAGCCAGTGAAGGGCAAGAGTGTTGTGACTGCCCCCATCATCAAGGGCAACCTCGGGGCCAAGTGAGTACTTTGCATCTGGTAGTTTTTGCTTTAGAAATAGGCCGAGGAAGGTCTGTGTTCAGTGAGCTCCAGGGGACCTTGCAAGCTGTGTAGTCTGAGGCTGCCTTTCCTTTAAAGAAAACAGGGAAGCATTAACTGCCTCAGTGCAAATTCTTCTGGCATGCAGATACTGAAGTCTTTTTGTTTATTCTTCCACCAATTCTGGTAGAGTCTCCCTTAGTTAATATTTCAGGGCAGAACACTGTGTGCTCAGCTATTTTTTGCTTTCTGTGACAAGTGTTCAGGTCTGATTGGACTAACCCAGTGATGTGCATGGTCCAGAATTAGAGGGTTTAATCCATGTTCTCTGTCATAGTGATAAATGTTGACATAAACTTGTCATTTGTGTATTTGCCAGTTTAGCAAGGGGAAAAAACACCCACTACTTCAAATCATGATACTAATGTCTTAGTATCTCAAGAAAAGTTTGTGACTCTGAAGGACCTCTCCTGCTCTGCTGGTTGCTAACCTTTCAATAATTCTCTTCCCGTAGCATCAGTGGATTAGGGAGGAATATCATCCTGACTACGATGCCAGCAGGGACAAAACTGATTGCTGGGAACAAGCCAGTGAGTTTCCTGACAGCACAGCAACTCCAGCAGCTGCAGCAGCAAGGCCAGGCCACACAGGTAACAGCACCTAGAATGATCCTATGAGTTCCTTTTTAATACTTGTTGCTTTTATAGCATCTCTGTGAGGACTTTACACATGATATGTGAGGTTCTTTGAAAAGTACAGCTACAAAGCTTGGCTGTAGCACCTGCATCAAGCACATACAGTGGATTCTCTCATTTACCTATCCTCCATCCAGATATCATTTTTAAACGTTTTTGAAACAGTGTAATGAGTGTAAACCCAAAAATCCTGTCAGGAAATGTTCCTTGCTACTTGAAGGATTGTTTTACTTGGTTTTTTTTGTAGTGCTTTGTACTTTGACTTCTTCAGGTTACTATTTTCTTGAAGAAATCACATCACTTCTCTGAATATTCATCTATCTGTCAGCAAACTTAGTGTTCCAGAGATTAGTCTGCCTTGGGAGCTGCTTGTAACCAATCTGTAGAAGTGAATTATCCAATGGACTCAAGTCCTTCTTCTGAAAACTTGCCAAAGCAGCTCCTTGTAGGTTTTTATCCAAACTAGTTTTTAGGCCTTCTTCTCTAATCTTGAGATCTCTTGCCACCACTGAGTGATCTTCTTGTGACAGATTCTGTTCTTGATGTGTTTTGGTGCTCGTTCTTGTTCATATAACTGCATTTTTGTTGGCAGCAGAAGCAGATCATTTGCCAGCAGTTCAGAGTGCGATGCGAGTGCAACATGGCACCGGGTTGTTCTTAATGTGGGTTGAGTTATTTCTTCTTTCCATTTCAAACAGGTGCGAATTCAAACAGTACCAGCCTCCCATCTCCAGCAGGGAACAGTGTCTGGCTCTACTAAAGCAGTTTCCACTGTGGTTGTGACAACAGCTCCATCTCCAAAGCAGACCCAAGATCAGCTGTGAACACTGGTTTGAAAATGGATCATTTTCCAAGAACTTCCCAGAGTCCGTGGTCATCCTGCATCCAACCACCTGAGACCACAGTCATGGCTAGGGATTGGACTGGATTCTGTCCCATTGCTTGTCTGGAGTCAGTGTTGTGATGTCTAGATAGAAATTCCACCACAAAAGATGCTGCACCCACAAAATGTTTCAGTCCAGATGTGTAAAGCCAAGTTCTGTGGCGCTGATCACTGAAGAAATGTCTTCCTTTTCTTTGTACTCTTCCCATCCAAAGGGCTTTTTGCAAATATCATTTCTGTGCATTTTGGGTTGTAGACAAAGCAGTTGTTCTTGGGTCTTCCTTAAGCAGGGGAACTTGCTTGGAAGGAGTAATTCAGACTTTCCAAAGTCTTCAAGAAGATTCCTCCGTTTGGTGGAGTCTGTCACTGATTTCATAGGTGACTTAGGATGGTGGTTTGGACACCAGAGTGGGTTTGTAGCATAGCCTGGAAGTAGATCCCTAACACACTCAGTGTACTATTTATAGACTTTTAAAATACCTCTCCCCTCTCTCTGAGCTCTGACTTCCTTGAATAGATCCCACTTCCACGTCAAATTTCTGTTGAAGGCAGGAGAAGGGTCAAGATGGTTTTTGCTCTAAGAAAAGTGAGTAACCACGGGGAAGAGTGAAAAGTAGAGGAGATACAGGAGGTCAGTGTGTGAACAAGTCTGTTGGCAAAGGGGAAAATACTGGAAAGGAAAAGGAAAGTGTTCACCAGAAGGATCCTCCTGTAGTTTTCCTCAACAAATAAACCTTTTTATCAGGCAAATAAGACTGTAGCTTGTTTTAAAAGTTTGGAATATGTTTTCAAATATACCCAAACTGTAGTCTCTTGGACTCAGAAGAAATATCTTAACCCATGAGCCTGGCCTTTAGTTTTGTTTTTACCTTTGCAATTTTATCTCTCTGTGTAAATTTGTTGGAATTTTGCACATATCAGAGATGAATTCATGGCTCTTCTGACATGATCTTGAAGCTTTCTTGGAATGAGATCAGAAGATGTGATGGACCAGGAGAAGAATAAAAGTGCAGAAAGCCTTACAAATCTCTCTGCCATCTTCTTTCAGTTTTGTACAGCTTGTTGTTTTGTGTACATTGTCCAGCTTGCCAAAAGCTAATAGATTATCCATCTTCTTTGTAAGATGGTGCTTTTTAACCTGTTTTTTCTTGTAGTCTCTCTTTTTTTTTTTTTAATATGTGGTTTGCTGCGAGTTAGACATTATGGAACAGAATCTATTTAAAGGCCCAAGTCATACAGTTCAGTGCTCTCAGGTGCTGGCTGGAGCTGGTCTGTCTGTACAATCACTAACTGACTTCAGGGATGGGTTGGAAGAAATCAGGCATTTTGGGGAAAAAAAAAAGAAGTGACTGGCTACAGGTCTGGAATAAGCAGGGCGTGTCCATACGCTGTTCCAAAGCAAGGGCTGGAATTATGGTTTACATACCTTGGGAACAGAATTTGGAGTGATGAAGGTTTTCTGAGCACCTGTCCTACTTTGTCAATTCTTATACCTTTTTAGTATGTTTATCAGCTAAGGAGATAGCAGAAAGGCTGTGGTTTGGGAGGGAGGCGAGGACGTTCTTAAGTCCTTTCAGTCAAGGAGTTAAAGTAAGAAAACAAAGAGATGACAAGCCACCTCCTGGTATCACTTATGTCAAAGAGCCTCTAAATTCAAAACATAAAATAATCCTGATACATTAGTTGTGTTCATAATAAAGATCTTCAGTCTCAAAACCTACAGTCAATTGCTGAAAGATGGTTACAGCATGAAGCTCCTTAAATTTCTACTTTGGCTACTTTGCTTTGGCTTGTTCTCTTTGCTTCTGAAGTCGGCAGTTTTTGGGGCAAGAGCATCAGTCACTATTATTTCAAAGGGCTACATGCTGGGTTAGTGTATGTTTACTCCTAGCTTTGGAGACCAAAGTACAGCCTGTTCTGTGGTTCCACTGCCACCACCCGTCTGATGAGTTGCTTCCACTCTGCTTGAAAAATAATCCTTGCATGACTGCAAGTAGAGAGCCCTGATTTTTAATAAGTAATCTTTAACTTCTACATGGCAGGCTGAAGGTCAGAGAGGGGCCTGAGGTGTTCCTGTGGTGGATGAGGGTGTATTTAAGCTAGGCTGTGTGCCATTTGGCTTTTGGTCCTGTGTCTTCTTGCTGCAGCAACTGAAAGCTGTTCTGGATGAGAACTGCAGAGGGGTCTGCACAGAGCAGCCCGCGTGCAGAGGAAGGGGACCTGGAGAAAAGTACTATTCTAATGTTACCCATTTTCCATCTGTTTGTCTTGCCTGCAACTGAAGGGGCTTGCAGATTGATGCATCTCTGCCAATACCTTTTTTAATTAAAAAATGGAAGCAGAGCCTGGTTTTGTCACAGTGAAGTGCTCACTAGCATTGCCCAAGAGCCTTGATTATTTCTTAAAAACCATGGATTCCGTGGTTCTTTCCAGCAAGAGAATATCATGTAACTGTTGCTTACAAGAGCTGAGCATGCTACACAAAACTGCCAAAGGCCATTTAAAGCCCTTCTAACCTTTACTTTAACAACTGCTCTGTTTTATTTAAATCACAGGGGAAATGGGTATTTATGTATCAGCAGGATGCCCTCATCACCCAGTGACCTCACCCTGAGGTTACTTCGTGCTGCTTTCAAAAGCAATAGCTGATTGGACATCAACCTGCCTATTTTTAGGAGTTGATCTTGAAGTCACTGAGTCATTTTTGCAAATCTTGGGCATCATTTCTCCCACCCTGCCTCTTGCTGTCCAAGGGGTAGAGTAACTGTATAGGTTGCACAAGGAAATTACAGCAGCTGGAGATGATAGGCTGGATTCATCCTTCTTGTTCATTGAATGTCCAGATACATAAATCTGAGTTGCTCACCCTGGGTTGCGTTTGCAGCCACTGATACCTCCAGAGGGCAAGTCATTTGACCTCCCTCAGGTGGTTCTTGCAGGATGAGTCACTCTTGGACATGTAAACATTTCTTTTTGTGAACTATAAAAATAATTCTGGATGACTAGCTCAAATCTGGGCTTTTAATGATTTAATTTAGAGATGACGCATGTAAAGTGATCCATTCAATGTGGGTTAAGCCATTTGACCATGGACTCATGTTGTATATGGCATCCTGTGTTGAGGCCTGAAAACTGCTAAATCAGAGGTAAATGTTTTAAGAACCAGTTTATTTCTTTATGCCTAGAAGTATTCACCAAGCCCATTGGGTTAAGCTTTGCATCCAGATCTTCTAACGTTACTTTTTCTTGCTGTCCTCCAGTTTGCAAGACCTGGAACAAAGTCACTCACCTGTCAGAACCAAGATCCTTGAAGCAGAAACATGCTGGGCTTTAAAAGCTCCAGGATCGGGTGGTTTCATAACAACACTTCCAAGAAAAAGCAGAAAGCACTAACTACAGGAGGGAGCATCAGTCCATGGATGTGCTGACCCAGAGCGGGACCATCATGGCCCAGAAAGCAGAGGAGTAAACCTGCTGATGGTCATGCTGCTTTACCTGGTGTGCTGGTGCTGCCTGAAGAGTTAAGAAGGAGCTGGGAGGGAGGACCTGTGAAGACGTTGGCATTGTTTGAAACTTGGTAAGTCACTTTAATGTGTTGATGTGTCATTCTGAATGAATTTTTGTCAGCAAGGGAAAATTTTTTCAGTGTGTGCTTGGGGAAGCAATGGCTGCTTGGTATTTAGAAGACATACATCAAAAAATATGCTCCTGTACATGCAAAAATATGCTGGATTACACAAAAATATTTGCACTGAGAATTTTTAAACTGCTTAAGCAAGTTGCTTGTAAGTCAGGAGGGAATTGCTCCTGTGTTCTCAGTTACACAGTGGAATTAGGGGTTTGGGCACAGTCAGAAGCCCTTAAGTCACTGCAGCCTTATAAATTACTGATCTCCCTGTGCGCTGCTTCGATGGTATAAGGAAGTAAGTTCTGTTTCATAGCTGGGGTGGCCTGAGGAGCTTAATGACAAGCAGTAATGTGGCAAGCTATTGTATCCAGGTTTGCTGCACTGAAAGTGCACTTTCAACTTCAGTTGTCCCCTGTAATTGACTGAGAAGAGGTCTTAAAACTGGTGCAAAGCAGAGGGGTGGGCTGTTTATCTCTTCTGTCAGATTTATTGCCACAGTGTTGGGTGTGGTCTCTGTAAGAAGCTGGTAGCTTACAGAAAAGCCATAAACTTAACTGGGTGGTAGTTGCAAACACACACTAGGACACCTGGGTGGGCGGGAAGGTGTTAATGTGCAAAGCTGAGGATTTCCCCCTGAAAGCCCTAAGCACTTCCTTGTCACAAAAATTTGCACCCCATTCGTTTGAAGAGCTTTGTCTGTGTGCTCAGATAGCTTCGGGCGGGAGAGAGATCCCCCGGTCAGGGGGGTGAGTCCTTTGGAAGTCTGTGTTTGTGTCTGGTTGGTAGGATTTATTCTAGTTTTATTTTTCAGCTTTCGTTGTGGAGGTGAGTCCAAGTGAGGTGGGCAGGCTGCAAGGGCACTGTAGCTGGTCAGAGCTGGCAAACTCAGGAGCTCTTTCCAGCAGGAAGAAAGCTTTCCCTGACAATCTCCACATTCCTGCATTTTAATAATTTCAGCAAGAAGGGTCAGGGTTTGCATTAGGGTTAAATTTAATTGCTGCTTACGTTTTTCCTGCGCTTTTTATGATTTAAGTCAAGCATCACAGAAAGCAACACACAACTGCCTGGGAACCACTGTTCCCAGCTCACTGATTTTTCAAGAGAAGTTTTCTCTCCTCTCAGGAGTTGAGATGGGTTTCAAGGTGAGGCAGGTTTCCCAACATCTCCCTGACATCTGGTGAAAGGGCTCTGAGGGCTGTCCTTCAGCCCATGGACAACCCTTACTCCACAAAGACTTGTGAGCCAGCAACAAATGTCTGAGCTTCAGAGAACTGATAGAAGAGCCACGGGAAAGTAAGAGCTTATATATTTTTCATGCCGTGAGGGAGACCTAGGTTGGATGTTCTGAAAGCTCACAGAAAGTCAGGACACCTTAATAATAGAATATATTGTCTTGAGATGAGCTTCAGGCTTGCAAACCTGATCTAGCCAGCAAGATGTTCCTGCCACCTCATCCCAGAGAGGACTGGCATTGTCTCAGAGCACTTACTGCTTCTCACCTCAGACAGCCTGAACTCTCTGGGTGAGTTCACAGCCAGTTTTCCTGCTTTAGGGTGGGCATGTTATCAGCATGTGCAGTCTCACTGAGAGGAGATAGCTGGAAGAATGTCGGGAAGTTTGTTGTTTGAAAGACAGCAGGAGCTGGACCACAGAACAGCAAAAACCCCAAACCGCTACCTACCACATCCCTTGTCCTCTGCACCAGCAAAGGGAGGGAAATAAGTGAAAAGTCAAAGGTGCTTTTTTTGTTTGTTTTGATTGTAAATAGTTGAGGTAACACCAAAACTCAAAGTCTGAACTTCTGTATAAATGAGTGTGGGTCAGCTCTACTTGTGTGTAAGAAACCAAGGAGAAAAGGGCAATTCCAATGTGATACCTGCGTCTCTCTCCCCAGCTAAGTCACAGCCTCAGCTTAGGCATTTGCAGATTGTTGGGCAGACAGGACCTTAACTGACTTTGAATCTTGGGCGTGCCTGAGTGCACAGCCAGGTTTCAAAATACACAGGGCCAGAAACCAGGCAGTCAAGCCTGTCCATGCTGTTGCACTTACAGTTTGCCTGGCAAACACTGCTGTTGCTGATTCAGAGCTCACAAAGAGGCTCTCTGCTCTCACAAGCCATGGAGGAGCTCAGGGAGACCCAGCTGATGGTATAGTCCTGGGAGTGACATTACAACCTGTGTTGTGTATCCTTGTGCTCTGGATTCCCTTTGGAGTCCTGTGACTGGCACCATTAGCAAGAGAGGCACAAGAAACAATCGTCCTTAATTTTGGAAGCGAGTCTCTGAGGGCTGAGGGTGGACTTTCTCATTCCAAGCTTGTTGCACACTGTCACGTCCTTTGCTTGCTCTCATGCCTGTATCATCCACAGGATGGAGCTGGTCACCAGTGCCCTTTGTTCTGGCCAGCTTTCATCATCTCAGGAGGGCAAAGTTACTTGAAATGGTGTTTTGGAAGCAAGACTCTCACTCCAGAGCTCTTGAGAGGAGCATTTGAGATCAAACGATAAGGTCCCATCCAAATGACACAGTACTCCTTGAAGAGCTTTCTCAGACGTTGCACAACCTCTCAGTTCTGCCTCAAAGCAGCATGTGGCCGACTGAGGGCAACTCACTGCACTTTAACAGGTCCCATTCTCCAAATTCAGTAGTTGTTCTCCTTGAATTACAGATAGAGAGGCTGACTCGCACCAAGATGAGTTGCCTCAGGCCCGAAAGCAGGACGAGATCGTCAGTCAAGCGGTACCCAGGGTTCACCTTTGCTCTCCGGGGGCTGCCGGTGGAGGTGGAAACCGCAGAGCTTCTGGATGACGTTTTCCTCTCCTCCCACTGAATCAGCCTTTTATTTACTCTTTGGAATGCAAAGTAACAGGACACCCTGTGAGTTTTATCTCTCTCCCAATCTTTTGTATGGCCGGGGAAGTTGCCGAACCAGATTGAATGTTTTAAGTATGCAGAGAGATGAGGTGGTTTCGGGGTTGTCTGGCAGGAATCTGGGTGGGAGGGCACTGTGAAATTTGAATTCAGGAGTCACACTGAGAACAGCACCCTTGAGACACACTGCACGGAGGAGGAGAAGCTTTTGTCGCTGTTTGAATCCAGCCCTTCGCTGGTGTGGACGGATGGTGCTCCTTTGTTGAGCTAGGATTACTGGGAACTGCCTCCACCAGAAGACTTTTCCCCTCCAGGCAGCCTGCCTCCATTCCTTATGTAAGCAGCTACGTTTTCTCTTTCACGTGGATGGCATTCCCAAAACTGGGAGCTGATGCAGAAGTATCCTGCCTGTTCAGACAGCATTGTCTGCTCTGGCAGCTAATCCAGGTCTTTTCTGGGACTCTCTTGGGGGTCGAGCTCATGGAGATTTAGCTCTTGCAACTTGCTTACAGTTCTGACAAAGGCGGACTTGGTTCTCAGATTTCAGCAGTGCCTAAAGCCAGTGCTCTTCTTCCTCCCAAAGGCACGTTGAACCTCGACCTGCTGCTCTCATGATGCTGTTGTGGCCACACTGATTCTGAACAGACCACGTCAGGAGGAGGAGGTGACAGCTTTTATCCTATGAACTGAAATTAAGTGGGAAGAAACAGAGGCTTTGTGCTGACTGCTGCCATTGCATGTGGGTAAGTGGCTTGATATTTGTGCTTCATAGTGACCTGGCTGGGCTTGGCATCCTTCAGTCAGACTAGGGGAGACACGTGGAGGTGTCTCACTGCAAAAGCACGTGGCAGACTGCTTACAGGGAATTGCTGCTTTGATATTTTGGGACTGTTCAGTGCCCAAAAAGAGGGGGCCCTGGTCTGTCATGGTGACTTGACAACACATCATGGCTTCAGCAGCAGAGAAACAGGCATCCTGTTATTTAGGGCTCTAAGCCAGCTGCCTCCCAGCTATGTAATATTTTATGTTGAGCATGTGTATTGCCATTTTTCCCCCCCTACGGTGACTGCATCTCCTTGTTCAAAGAGCTGATTGGACTCTTGGAATTAGCTTGTAAAATGGCAGTGGCTTGAATGACAGGAAACACCAGGCATTCACAGCTCTCTGTGAAAGCAAGAGCTGTGGGCCTTTGCCAGAGACACCTTAGGCCTCCAAGAGTGAGTCTGCATCTTGCCCTCATTAGCCACCCAGAGCATGGCATCTGCCTGGAGGAGGTTAGCTGATATGCTGAAGAGAAATTTGCACAAACGAAGAGCAGTGGTTCAGCTTGGGCTGTATACCTAAAATCTGCTGTTTCATGGGGGTAATAAGTCAGGCTGGGGCACCTACAGTCAGCCAGGTAGGGAGTGGCTGCAAAACTAGAGCGCTGGGCAGGGCTGGGCATCAGCAGGAGAGCTGAGAGCAGGTCCTGACATCAGTCAGCTGGGTGGTTTCAGTAGGCTGACTAACAAAGCCACCTTTTGAAGGGGAATCCCTTAAATCCCGAAATGCTTCCTGCTGTTTGGTGCTCAGCAAGAGGGTGGGATTCTGGGAACTGCTGAGGGAGCAGGGGAGGAGGTTCCAGATGTATTTCTGTAAGAGCCCAGGAGTTATGTTGTATTTTTCACATGAAAACAGCAGGATCATAGACCTGACACCATCCCTTTTTTACCCCAGAGAAAGACCTGCAAAACTTGTGCTCCACTGGAGACATTTTTAGAGCCAGGGGGAAAACAAAGGGAACCCAGCAAGTATTTCCCTGAGGCATGGGAATCAGTGGGCAGCTCCTGTTAGAGCAAAACCAGCTTTCTGGGAAATGTGCGTGTTCAGGTGTGGAAAAACAAACAAAC
>NW_008593232.1:480-735 GCF_000691845.1 Merops nubicus | reverse complement strand
CCATCGTGGCCACTGCCCCCCACAGCCCCCCTGACCCCGGCATGGCCACTGTCCCCCCAGCCCTGCAAGCTCTGTGACCCCTCATCCCCCAGGACAGCAAGTCTAGAGGTGTGTATGGAACAGGGCTGAGGGGGCAAGAGAAGAACTCGTGGCCAGTTGGAAGAGGAAAAACAACCCCAAAGCAAGAGTGCAGAGGGGCCAAGAGGCCCAAGAACATCCCAGAGGTAACAGAGAGGCTGAAAACAGGGGTGAGAG
>NW_008593232.1:0-456 GCF_000691845.1 Merops nubicus | reverse complement strand
GCAAGGCACAGGAGAGGACACGGGGGCAGGGGAGTGGTGCTGGCCCCGGAGAGCAGAGAGGGGTTCTGGGATCCCAGCAGTGACCCGCACGCTCACCCCCTGGGCAGGGGGCAGGGTCCCATCCCTCCTGCTCAGCTGGTCACTTTGATCCCAAAATATTTACGCAGCTGCTCCAGGAAGACAAAGGTGAGGACAGTGTGAGGGATGAGACGGATGCCAGCAGGAACGAGGCCCTGGAAGGGGACAGTGAGGACGGGGAGGGTCAGCGTGTGCCTGGCCGAGGGCACCCAGCATCTGGACCGTGGGGGAGTGCTGGCCCATGGCAGAGCCCCGGGGAGCCAGGGCTTGGTGGCAGCAGAGACTGCGAGGGCAGCACCGTGCCCACCGTGGCAGATCTCAGCACCATGCACCAGCCCCTCTGCCCCAAACTCCCCGGTGGGGGTGAGCCCAGGTGAG
>NW_008593231.1:0-1421 GCF_000691845.1 Merops nubicus | reverse complement strand
AGGAATTCCCTCCGGTGGCGGCGCCCGCCACGCGTGCCAAGGGCCGCCTGGCAGAGGAGGACGATGCCCAGGCCCAGCACCCGCGCAAGCGCCGCTTCCAGCGCTCCAACCAGCAGCTGCAGCAGCAGATCAACACCTCCACCCAGCAGACGAGGGAGATGATCCAGCAAACACTGGCAGCTATCGTCGACGCGATAAAACTGGACGACATCGAACCTTACCACAGCGACAGGTCCAACCCCTACTTCGAGTACCTCCAGATCAGGAAAAAGATCGAAGAGAAGCGGAAAATCCTCTGCTACATAACCCCCCAGGCGCCCCAGTGCTACGCGGAGTACGTCACCTACACGGGCTCCTACCTGCTGGATGGCAAACCTCTAAGCAAGCTCCATATTCCAGTGGTGAGTCGTAGGATCCTAGGATGGTTTGGGTTGGAAAGCACCTTAAAGATCATCTCGTTCCATCGCCCCCTGCCATGGGCAGGGACACCTCCCACTAGAGCAGGTTGATAAAAGCCCCAGCCACCCTGGTCTTGAACCCCTCCAGGGATGAGGCATCCACAACTTCCCTGGGCAACCTTTCCCAGTGTCTCACCACCCTCATGGTGAACAATTTCTTCCTAATTTCTAATCTCAGTCTCCCCTCTTCCAGTTAGAAGCCATTACCCCTCATCCTATCACTACAAGCCACTACAAGAGTCTCCTTCTGTCTTTAAGCTGCAGCATCAGGGACTGCCCCCTTCTTGCAGCTACAAGCCCAGCCCAGATTGTCCCCTCTGCAAGGCGAGTGCCCTTGCAGTGCCAGTGGCACCTGGCTGTGGCTTTGGCTTGCTTTTAGAACATGCTCAAGATGACAGATCTAAGCCTCGGTAAGTGGGTGGCCACGTGGTAAATGAGTCCGCCAGGGTGCTGTGTTTTTGCAGAGAAGACCCTGAGCTGTGCTTAGGAACCTGAGGATTGCTCAGGCTTTAGAGCAGGTTTGTATGAATCCACTGGATTTGAGGCCAGAAGGCAAAACTGCTCTTATAGGCAGTGGAGTAAGTGGATAATGAACCTGGAAGACTGTGGGAAAAAGCTGCCTTGGCTTTCCCCAGCACTGCTGCTCGGCAGTGGGACCTGCCCTGCCCTGCTGGGCTGCAGGAGTGGATTTGCTGATGCAGATGTGTCAATAAACTCAGTGCTGCAGGCAGTAAATCCGGGATCCAGCCTGGAGGAGGAGGGTCCATACAACAGCCACCTCAGGCTTCCCTCCCTGCTGCAGGCTGGGTGAAACACCCCATTCTGTGGGTGTGGTAAATCCGGGATCCAGCCTGGAGGAGGGGGGTCCATACAACAGCCAACTCAGGCTTCCCTCCCTGCTGCAGACTGAGTGAAGCACCCCATTCTGTGAGTGTTTCTGTTAAAGGGTAGTCATGGAGAGAG
>NW_008593230.1:0-643 GCF_000691845.1 Merops nubicus | reverse complement strand
AAGTCCTGAACAAAGGCAGTAAAGCAGCAGCTCTGACTACAGCATTTGAACTCTGCCACAGGGTCCTGCCTTCTAACCCAAGTCCACCTTGACTGGGATATCTTCTGCCTTGGCTTCTTGAGGAAAATGTCAATTTATCTATGAGCAAGGTTTAGGATGTATTAAAATAGTGCTTTCATTGATTAGCACTTGACCTTCTTACCAGGAATTGTACAACTGTAATTCAGTGACTGTTCTGGTCAGGATATAGACAATGTTACTGAAGCTGCTTGTGAATTTCTCCATTCCAGAGACTACCCGAGGTCACTGGCCTGCAGCAGTCCCCAGGCTAGATCAAACCCCAGCTTGTGTGACAGCCAGAGTGGTGGCCCAGCCTTCTGCCAGTGGTGCTTCACCTGCAGCACAGGCTTGAAAGGTCTCTTGAGGAGCAGGTCCAAGCAGAGACAGCTCTGTTTCCAGCACTGACACCCACCTTTACCTTGGAACTGATCCAGCCCAAGCTGAAAGCTGTTGGTCATTACCACCACTCACCTTCTGCCTTGTTTCAAGTTCAGTTGTATACTATTCAACTTGAATTAACTAGTTGTAGATATCCCTGCTCCCTGCAGAGGGTTGACTTAGATGATCTTTAAAGGTCCCTTCC
>NW_008593229.1:6549-6838 GCF_000691845.1 Merops nubicus | reverse complement strand
GACACGGGGGGACACACAGAGACAGGGGGACACAGGGGGACACAGGGAGATGGCATGGACACGGGGGGACACACAGGGACACATGGGGACACACAGGCACATGGGGACACAGCACAGACAGGGTAACACACACGGGGACACGACACGTGTGGGTTCCAGAGGTGTGAGGGGACCACAGCCTGGGCTGGGCAGGAGGGACCATCCCAGGTCACCCAGTCCAACCAGCCCCCAGGAGCCCTCGTGTCCAGCAGGACCAGCCCAGGGCCACCCCCACCTGCCCCACGGCCCA
>NW_008593229.1:1262-6441 GCF_000691845.1 Merops nubicus | reverse complement strand
CACGCTGCCAGCAGCAGACAGAAGAAGTGACGAGATGAGGGGTGTCCCCTGTCCCCCCTCACTGGCGTGTCCCACCAGTCTCCTCTGCAGAGGGGACCCACCCAGCAGAGCCCCCGCCCTTAACTTGACGCCACTGACACCTCTCCAGCCAGAGTTATTTTAAACCAACATCCATTTACAAAATAAGACACATTCTACACCCTCCACTCGTCCAGAATTTGTGCTGCAAGTAAGTTTGGGGAGCAAAAAAAGAGAAGAAAAAAATGAAATCTGCAAGGAGACAAATTCCAGGTTGGTTTTTAAGGGGGTTCCACCCGAGGGTCCCCACCAGTGCCTGAAACCAGCTGGCCCATACTGGTAGGTCACGCTGACATTGCTCTGCACAAATGAGGTCTTCTTGGGGGGAAGGCAACGTTGCCCATCACAACTTCTCCTCTTGGGTTTGAACCACCACCAGCGACAGCAGAGAAGCAAAGAATCCAGCTGTGAGGAGAACTGGCCCAGCTGACAGCCTGAAAATCCACCTCTCTCCTTCAAAGTCAAGAAATCTGAGTCACAATGATGTCTGGAGGAGCAGATTTCTGCCACCCTCCCTGTTTCAAACACTAAAACATCAAGATTTTGGTTAAAACAATCATAGAATCATTCTGGTTAGAAGAGACCTGCAAGATCAGAGTCCAACCCTGCCCCAGCACTGCCAGGTCCCCACTGCCCCGTGTCCCTCACCCCACATCTCCACAGCTTGGGAACCCCTCCAGGGTTTCCCCTCCAGACCTCACCCACACCACCACCACCACGCACAGACTAGAGGGAAGGCTACAGCAGAAGAGCCAGAAGTGACTCATTTGGGGCCAGGACTCATTTTTGGGCCAGGCAGGCTCCTCAAGCACCTCACTGCAGGACGAGATGGACACCAGTGCCAGCACAAGGAGGGAGAAGCAGCAGAAGAGCTCTCCCCATCCACCTTCTTCTCCCTCCACACCAAAAACTCCATCAGAAAGCCATCGTGTTACACCACTCAGTCAGCTCATGACTGAGGGTATCTTGTTCAGATCACCTTGAAAGGTCCCTTCCAACCCAAAATGTTCTATGGTGTACAAACTGACATCACAGGAGAGAGGCAGTAAAGAGCTTCCAGCTCAAAAGGAACATGAGCAAGGCCCTGGGGGTTGGGAGGGACCACCCAGAACTGGCAAAAAAAAGGAGAGGTGAAGAAGCAGCCCAGAAAATGGAGGATTTTGGATCAGAATCTAGGAACCAACACAAAGCAGTGAAGCCCCAAAAGTTTTCACATAGGTGTGAAGACAGAATTGGGACTATCAGGAGAAGGAGACAGAGGTAAAGGGTCAGAATCTAGGAACCAACACAAAGCAGTTGAAGCCCCAAAAGTTTTCACATAGATGTGAAGACAGAAGTGGGACTATCAGGAGGAGACAGAGGTAAAGGGGTTGTACCAGGACCTTTACCTGAGGTAAAGAGATTGTATTCACAGCTCAGGTACTGGGCTCAGTTCTGGGCCCCTCACTCCCAGAAGGCCCTTGAGAGGCTGGAGTGTGGCCAGAGAAAGGAAACAAAGCTGGGGAAGGGTCTAGAGTCTGGTGAGGAGCAGCTGGGGGAGCTGGAGGCTCGGGGGAGACCTTCTGTCTCTGCACAGCTCCTGACAGGAGCCTGGAGCCAGGGGGGGGTCAGGAACAAGGGACAGGACAAGAGGAAAGGGCCTCCAGTTGCCCCAGGGGAGGCTGAGGTTGGCCCTGAGGAACAATTTCTTGCCCTGGAGGGTTGCCCAGGGCTGTGCCAGGCTGCCCAGGGCAGTGGTGGAGTCCCCACCCCTGGAGGGGTTCCCAAGCTGTGGAGATGTGGTGTGAGGGACACGGGGCAGTGGGGACCTGGCAGAGCTGGGGGACAGTTGGACTCCATGATCTTGCAGATCTCTTCCAAGCCAACCACTCCTCTGGTTCTGGGGAACTTGCCCTGAACTGGAAGGTGATCAGAACACATGTCCCCTTCTGCCACCCCACACAAACACCAGGCTGGACACGCAGGACACACAAGGACCAAGACAGCCCAACTCTAACCCCTTGTCCAACCACTGGAGGTTCCTCCAGCAGCGCAGTGTTCCTCTGCTGCCCTGCCCTTCTCCTGCCTGCTGCTTCTGCCTCCTGTCAGAGCTGTGACTCGTGAGCTGTGCTGAATCACCCCTGCTCAGTCACGCTCTGGAGAGGGAAAGCTCCCTGGCAGATGGGACTCGGGCACCAGGAACACCAGGCACGGGCATGTTCCTCCAAAAAAACCCCAAGGATTCGTGACAGCTGCAGTGAGTAACGAGTTTAGAGATCAAACACCTTTGCTGGCAGCATCAGCATGCCTGGGAAGGCAGCAGAGGGGCTGAAGCCCATGGGAACAGGTCAGCCAGACACTTCACAAGAGCTTCAAGGGAAGAGTTTTGGAGGAACAGGTTGGCTGGACACAGGGAACGTGAAACCAGGACTTGTGGGAAGAGGGATCCAGTGGGAAGCTGAGCATGGAGAAGAGCAGCACACCAGGCAGTGGTGGCTGGGTGGCAGCAGTCACACTGTAGGTAGTTCTCAGCCTTCTGCTCTCCACACCTACACGTGTCCTTGAGGCTCATTCCCTGGACACCCTCCCCAGTTTCCACAGCTGCTGCACAGGACGCCGCTTTCCAAACCTGTCACACAAGAGGCTGCTTTCCAAACCTGCCACCATGCTCTAGGATTTCAGGTGTTGCTGAGGGCAGGGGAGCAAAGGAAAAGAAGGCAACCAGAAAGGGTTGAATTTCACGTCCTGAAATCCATGCAATCGACCTGAGAAGTGGGTTGCTCACTCCAGGAGCTGAGCTTTCCTCACACCTATCAGGAATTGAGCAACAGAAGTCATCTGAAGTTACAAGCACCAACCCTAAATCTGATTAGGCAAGTGATTAAGCCATGCCCTCCACCACGAGAGCTGCCTCAGCCACCAGCAATGCCCTTTACCCCACATCTGTGTTCACCACAAGCCTAAGGACTCCCTTTTTTGGCTCTGGTGTTAAAATAATTAGGAATTGCACTTGCATGGCATCACCCCTTCTGTAGCTGAGATGGTCACCCCAGCCCTGAGGATCATCACAGAACCATGGGCTGGTTTGGGCTGGAAGGGACCTTCAAGATGACCCAGCTCCAAACCCCCACCATGGGCAGGGACACCTCCCACCAGACCAAGCTGCTCAAAGTCCTGTCCAACAAAGACTTGAACACCTCCAGTGATGGAGCATCCACAGCTTCCCTGGGCAACCTGGGCCAGTGTGTCCTCACCCTCAGAGTGAAGAAATTCCTCCTAATTTCTCATCTAAATCTCCCCTCTTCCAGTTTGAAGCCATGACCTCTCATCCTCTCCAATATAAAGGAACCGAGCAAGACCCTGCTTGAGTTCTCCTCCAGGAAGGTCCCTGTCCCTGCAGCTGACCATGGCAGAGCCTGCTCAGGTTCCCTCTGGCAGCAGCTCTGTGTCACTGAACACCTCCACCCAGAATTTCACTGGAAAAAGATGAAAAGCCTCACTCAAAAAACCCCGAGGAGAAGAGAAACATTCCCACCAAACCCATGTCCAGAGCTGGAGGTGAGGAGCCCCTCAGCAGGGGTGCAGCAGGACAGGAGGGGGGACTCTGAGCATGTCCTCCCCCGCTCCTCCTCTGAGCACAGAGCAGAAGAAGGAGCACTCAGCCCAGCAAGTGTTGGGCAATCCTGCCAACAGACATTTCAAACAGCCAGCAACAGGACATGCAAAGGGAAACACCTACAAGAAGCCATCCAGAAGCAGAAAGGCACCAAAACTGGAGAAAACAGCCATGGGTCCATCCTTGAGATTGCCCAGGAAGCCAAAGTGATTTTAGGACTTGAGTAGCAGCAGCCTACACAGGAACCAGCAGAGAACCTCCTCGACTCACAGGGTCTCAGAGGGAGCCACAGCCAACCAATGCACCACACAGTGCAAGGTGCCCAGAGACAGGACAAGGGGCAACTGGCAAAAAATTGGAACCCAGGAGGTTCCAGCTGAACTAGAGGAGAAAATTCTTTGCTGGAGCCCTGTGCCCAGAGACAGGACAAGGGGCAACTGGCAAAAAATTGGAACCCAGGAGGTTCCAGCTGAACTAGAGGAGAAAATTCTTTGCTGGAGCCCTGTCCCAGACTGCCCAGAGAGGTTGTGGAGTCTCCTGCTCTGGAGAGATCCCAAACCTGCCTGGATGCCATCCTGGGCACCCTGCTGTGGGTGAGCTGCTGGAGCAGGGGGGTTGGATGAGATGAACCCCAGAGGTTCCTCCCAATCCCCACCGTGCTGGGACTCTGTGGTTTCCACCCCCCAAACTGGTGTGATCTGAGAGCTGACCCTGCTCTGAGCCAGAGCTGGGACTGGAGGCCTCCCAGGGTCCCTCCCAGGGTGAACTACCACAGGACTTGAACTTCATTTCACCAAGTTCCTGTGGGAAAGAGGCAGAAAAACAATTCCATGCTCTCCAGAAGAGAAAAAAAAAAGAGGCAAGTTCTCCCAACAGAAGGCAGGGAGGGCACAGCTCCAGCAGCAGCTCCAGACCCCCCCAGCTGGCAGCACGGGGCTCCCCTGGCCACCTGCCACCTCCCTGCCCAGGAGGAGGAGAGGACACCCCACCCGGCCCCAGGAAACCCCCCCGGGGCTGGCAGCTGCCTCCCGGGGCTGTCCCTGCCACTCTCCAGCCTGCCCTTTGCTCAGCTCCACCCCCTGCCAAGCCAGGCAGAGGTTCCTCTCACCTCCTGTCACCCAGCTGTGCCACAGGCCAGAGGGACAGAGCACTCCCCCCGGGAGCTGTGCTCCCCCTCCAGAGGCACCCAGAAGCCCCAGGTGGCCACGACACCCCCCAGCCAAAACCCACCCAGCTGGGAGCTGTGGGGAGGGGAGAGCAGAGGAGCCACACACAGACCTTCACACCTACGTGGGAGTGCAGAAAACTTTCTGCCAGAACAGCTCCTGTTCCCAGCAGTACAAACCTCACGTTCTCAGAGGACACCAGCTCACGTAGCTACTCCTCCTCCTCACACCCTTTCCTTTAAACACCAGCAATCAGAGCACAGACAGCACTTGTCTGTAGGCTACCAAAAACCCACCAAGAAACCAAAGACAGGCTGGGGGGGTGGACAGAAGGCACCAC
>NW_008593229.1:0-1197 GCF_000691845.1 Merops nubicus | reverse complement strand
GGGGTTGATGCCTGTGGCAGCTGCCCAGAGAGGCTGTGGAGTCTCCTGCTCTGGAGAGATCCCAAACCTGCCTGGACACCCTGCTGTGGGTGAGCTGGATAAGATGATCTCCAGAGGTCCCTTCCATGCTGGGATTTCTGTGATACACAGCCAAAAACCCACGGAGGAAACAAGGGGAGGACCTGCAGCTCGGTTTCTGTGGTGCAGAAGAGCTGAGGGGCAGCCAGGGGCCCTCAGCAAAGGGCTCCCTGCTCTCTGTGGAGCTGTGCAGGAGGGAGGACTCCCTGGCACAGTCATCACAGCAGCTAATTAGCACCGAGCCCACTGGTTTCAGCAGAGCAGGAGAGGAGGAAGCACATTTCCTCCCACACCATGACTTAGTGATGCCCCATTCTCAAGGTGACCCAGCAGCACAAGCCAGGGGGGCCACCACCAAGCCTCCTGTGAGACCCCCCAGCTCAGCAGGCAGCTGAGAACGCCTCAGCACGGCCAAAACCAAAGCCAGGAAAGCAGGAGAGGGTTGGGGACTCCCGTGGCAAGCAGAGCTCCAGCAGGCAGGGCACTTCTCTAGCTGGAAGGGTCCCTCCTCACTCCCAGCAGCTCCCACAGCCTGCGGGTGCTGCCAGCCTGGGCACGCAGGGCCCAGGGCACCCACGGGGCCCACCCACGCTCCCCTCCAGGCCCCAAGCACCTTCTGCAGCCTCTTCAACCATCACCTCACGTCCAACTCACAGCTCCTGATGCCTGTAGCTATTTTTGCAGCCCACCTCCTCAACTCCCACCCAGACACAGGATTTTCCTTTCCCTCTGCCTCTGGCAGAAAGGGATCTGAAACTCCTCCTGGCCTGAGGGGTTCCAGCAGCAGAGAATCACCCTGTGACTCCTCAACACTGCTGCCCAGGCACTGCAGCTCTGCCCCAGGAAAAGGGAAGCTGTGGGCATTGCCCAGCACAGCCCCAGCCACCAGGGCTCAGAGCTGAGGAAAGGGAGCACAGCACTGGCAGTGCCCTGGCGGGTCACGAGAGTTTGGGTGGGAAAGGACCTTTAGAGGTCACCCAGTCCAACCCCCCTGCAGGGACAGGGACATCTGCAGCTAGAGCAGGGTGCTCAGAGCCCCGGCCAACCTCCCCTGGGATGGTGCCAGGAGTGGAACAACATTTCCTACTTAACTCTAAATCTTCCTCTTTTAGTTTCAAA
>NW_008593228.1:0-1243 GCF_000691845.1 Merops nubicus | reverse complement strand
GGGGGTGGTTGTGACCCAGGGGCAGGAGCCAGCCAGGTTGAACCTCAACAAAGCTCAAGGAGAGACTCCCTCAGTTCCCTTTAAGGAACTTTAGGCAGGACAACATTACCCATGGCAGTAACACCTCTCAGTGCTCTCATCACCTTTCCTTTGAGCGTTTGCAGCGCATCCAGGTAGGCAGCCAGCACTGGCAAACTGAGGGTTTCCACCAGGGTGGTGTGAAGCCACTGGATGAGTTTGGTGTCCCAGTTCACACTGGCCAGAGCCTGGCGGACCCTCCGGGCACATTTATCCACCGCTATCCTCCTCAGGACCGGCTCGTTGCACGCCTAGAGAGGGGAAAATGCCCAAGAAATCAGTTATGGATACTGGAAAGCATCAGCTTGGGCAGCCCCAAGTCCCCTGGCAGTGAGCAGCGAGGACAAAGTCACGTCCCAGAGGAGCCTGGAGCTGCCAGTTCTTTAAGAGCACACAGCCCAAGGCCCAGATTTTCATCTCGACTCAGTCGGGCTTTGCTGGGAAGGACTGATAAAAACACACAGGCAGCAACTCGGCTGGAAAGTGAAACAGAATCAGAATCATGGGCTGGTGTGGCTGGGAAGGGACCTTGCAAGGTCACCTAGTCCAACCCCCCTGCAGGGACAGCAGCTGCAGCTAGAGCAGGGTGCTCAGAGCTCCAGCCAACCTCACCTGGAATGGTTCCAGGGATGGGGCAGCGACCACCTCTCTGGGCAGCCTGGGCCAGGGGCTCAGCACCCTCAGCATCCAAAATTCCATCCTTCTCTCTCATCTAAATCTTCCTCTTTTGGTTTCAACCCATCCCCCCTTGTCCTGTCCCAACAGGCCCTGCTCAAAAGTCCCTCCCCAGCTTTCTGACAGGCCCCATGGAGGAGGGAGCACAATCCCAGAATCACAAGGCCCCTCACCCCTTCGTTAGCCAAACGAGCCAGCCTGTCAGACTGCAGTGCTTTGTGAATCTTATTAAACAGCTTGTTCTGGGCCATGGTCCAGCCCGTCCTGGGGAGAAAAGAAAAGAGTTACCACCAGCCACTGTTGTGCCTCAAGCACCAACCTACAGCTCTGCACAACATGAGTTTTGCCACCAAAGATTTAAGTTAGAGGATGGTTCAATAAAAAAAAAGTTTTAAATGCCACAAGGGCCTGTGGGTGGCCACCCAAACATCAGAAAGACAGGAGACGTGGCAGAAGAGAAATAAACCCAAAATAACCACCACTTTCCTCA
>NW_008593227.1:0-7178 GCF_000691845.1 Merops nubicus | reverse complement strand
CGAGCCGCATATTTGTGGCTGTTTAGTATTCCCAACTTAGGCATTGGCAGAAACAAAGGCTAAGTGAGTCGAAGAACACATAGGCTGAGAAATATGGTGCTGAAGGGTATCCCACCCTGAATTTAAAGAGTAGGACCCAAATAGCTCGTGTGTGCCTCCGTGTGCACGCCCCCAGGCACATCTGTCACGGGGCTTAGGCAGACATCAGCCCCGCAGCACTCTGAGCCTTTGCTTCTCCTGTGGCACATTTGGAAAAGTGCTGATGCCTTGGAGGAAAAGTGGGGGAAAAAAATAAAGGTAAATGTTTTGTTCCAAAGCAACACCACGGAGCACTGTGCTTTGCTGGCCCTCTCCTCCCTCGCTGCAAACAGCGAGTGAATAATGCAGCAAATCCTTCTGCTGCCTCCATGGAGGGACTAATCCTGTCCCCTTGGCCCAGCCCAACTGGGAGAAGGGTTTTTCCAGGCATGGGTTTAGTGTTTTAATCAATTCCTATTGCCTGCCATCTTCTTGGGGGACAAAAAACCCTCCTACCTAAGTATATTGCCAGGGAAAGGGCTGTGGTTGCAAGGACTGGATTCGAGTCACACCATGTGAAGATGTGCTGAGGGACGTGGGTCAGTGGGGACCTGGCAGTGTTGGGTTCACGGGTGGACTCGATGATCTTAAAGGTCCTTCCAACCAAACAGTTCCATGATTCTGTGATTTCTAGGCTGATACAGCCTGACCAAGAGAGAGGGGATGGTGCCCCTTGCAGAAACAGCCAGTTTAGGTCCATCTGGGTCATCCTCTCAAGGACACCTGAAGGGGCAGCAGGGTTGGTGACCCCCACACTGCAAATGGCTCAGCAGGAGCAGAGAGACACTAGGGACCCCCATCTTGAGGGAGAAGCTGATGGAACCCTACATGGGGAAACACTCACCTCTGGATTGGGAATTGCATGAAAAATGGGTCTGTGCAAAAAGCTTTTGCAATTTTAGCAAAGCTTGCATGGAAAATGGAGATTTCGACACCAAAATAAGACTGTTTAGCAAACACTAGCTATAAAATACTTCATCCAACGTTGTGGCTCCCCAAGAAGCTGCTGGGGGATTCTGTGCACCAGCTCAGCAGACATTACCCATTTAAGAGGTTCCTACCACCCTGAGCTTCATGGGACCTTCTTGTGTTAGTGGATATATTTTGGTTTTCTATGAAGAAAACACTCGTGCCAAAAAAGCTGCAATGACCTCACTGGCTTCTCGTTATAAGAGCTCACCAGGGAATGATGCTGTGCTGGGATCCAGGAGCTTTCTTCTGCTTTCCTTCCACGATGGAGGAGGACAGCACCAAAGCTCCCAGGCTGGGATGCTTCTGAGACAATCATATTTCTCAGTCCTACCTTCACTGTTTCCTTGCATTATTAGGTTGTTATTTATACTACACTCACGCCACATCCTTGGACAGTCAGCCACCTCTTGGGATGAGTGTCAACCAAAGCCCCAGAGGGTTAAAAAGCTTGGGGGAATATGTGCTCTGAGGATGAATTTATGAACCCTAATAAAACTGCTGGAAAAAAAAAAAGAGGAGGAAAGACAATCAGGGCAAACTGCAAAATGTTTCAGCGTTTGCATTCCTCCACCTTCTGTCCTAGAGGCAGGGAGACGTTCTCCCTCACGTCCTGCCAAGAAGAGAAATGGCTGTAAAACCATTGATATCATTTTCAGTTCCTCCCCCTGCCTTGAATCTGCAAACCTCATCCCTGCTTCCCTCTCGGAGAGGAGGAAACGGTTGGGGTGAAACGAGCGTGGAAGCTGGAAAGCCTGGAATTGGAATCATTCCCCTGCTGGCCCTCAGAAAAGCCCCCAGGCACAACAAGATCTCCTGCCAGGTCTTCTTCCATTTACACCTCTCGCGGGGTCTGCTTTAGCACTTAGGTGCTGGGGCAGAGGGGGGAGAAGGTTGTTTTTCTTTCCTTCAGCCTTTGCAAAGGGGCTTCCAGGGCAAACAAAACAATTGGCTCAGGCAAACGTAAGAGCTGAAAGGCATCACTTGGCAGGTGGAGGTGGCACCTTGCCCATCACTCCTTTGGCTTCTTGTTGTCCAAGTGCCCATCTCTTGAAGGAGATGTACTCTCTGAACATCCAGTTGCTGGCCTCCACACTTATTACCTAGAAGTTGGTGGCACTTCTCTTATGCTTGCAACTTTCAGGATTGAATTTGCTTCAACGTAGGGTTGGGAGCTCAACCTCCAAGAGGTTGGTTTCCAAGAGGAACCAAAGTAAGCACAGTTATGCTTCAAAAAGCAGATGGAGGTTCCCAAGAAGAACCTGTGAGGAGGAGGGAGGGATGACACAGGGAGGGAGGGGTGATGCAAGGGAGGGGGTTGCACGGCTCTGAAAGTTGAAGGCATCTACAGAAGTACTTGGTCCATGGTGCAAGGTCCATTCCCCTGATCACACACAGAGAACAAGCTGATTAAAGCCAAGGCCAGTGCAGCTACAGAGGCAACAGCATTTTGTTGGAAGACTTGGAACAGAAAGCTACCAGAGAACTCTGGAAGAGGTCTGCATGAAGGATGTCTCCAGAGAAATACTGGCACAAAAAGAAGCCCCCGAGCCTGGCTTGGTGCAGGTCTTCAGGAGCTCTGCCTGTGAAGCACCAGAGCAGCCTTCTCTCCAGATGAACAAGAGGGAATTCCAGCACTCTGGCAAAGGCTCTTGGAGAGAGGTGACAGAGCCCCAGGGCTACCCCTAAATCTGTCACACCACGGCCTCCTTCCCCTAGCACTCACTTATTGATGTTGCTGGGGGTGGAAGCCCCAGAGCAGCCCTGGCTGGCCCTGGAGCTCCCAGAGGAAATGGTTTTATAGGACTCTGGTGGATGCAGCAAAAAACTTCCACTTAGCAGCAGGCGCTGGCTCAGCATCTGCTGGCCCGAGACAGATCAAACACTTGGGAGCAATTCCCAAGTTATTGGTCCTCCAGCTCAGAGCTTCCCAGCCAAATCTTTATCCTCTGCTTCTAAAAGCTGGTTCTACTTTATATTCAGGAATAATATCCCCAAAAAAACCCCCACGTATTTCTGAATGAGCAATGCTTTCCTCACCTCCACGGAAGGCCAGCGCTGGGCTGGGGTCCAGGAGGCAGCAGCACCTCTGGCAGAGGTGCAGAGCACGTGCACCCAGACCCCTCAGGCACTCTGGGAGCTGGACCCAGCCCAGCACTGTCACCTTTGCAAAGTGGTTGGTGGGACACAGGTTCTCCAGTCACCCTCCTCGGCTAATGAGCGTCTGCAAAACACATTTGGAGTCCTCGTGACCCTTCATCTCTTGTCACCCAACGAGCCTGAACCAGGCTGCTCGGGTGGGGCTCTGACCCCCACAGCAAGCAGGGGTTTGAATGGACTTTGCCTTTTGGAGTGCACCCCACAGAGCTTCAGAAACAGGGCCCAGGCTGGAGGAGAAGAGCAGATTGATTCATCTCTTGACAATTCATGCAGGGCCACGTGAAGCCCAAGGAAAGAAAAGCAGCTCGAGGTAAATGGAAGATTCTCCCCCAGAGATTTGTGCTCCAGGCACCAGCTGATGCTCTGCTAATATTGTGATAAAGTCCTAATTTCTCTCCAGAACAGAAAATTCACTGAGGGTTTTTTTTACCCTTCCCTGCCCTTCCCTTCTCTGGCACAGTGGGGAATGGGAACACAGGGAGCAGACATAAATGCCAGATGAAAGAAGAGGAAAATAGAGGAGGACAAGAAACCACCCAGCTCCACTGACCCCAGATCATATCCCCACGCTCAGATGTCCTCTCTTCCCCCCGTGCCCACCCCATTGTTGTATTTACACGAGGTGTATCTACCTCATAGCCCAGGGCAGCGCTGGGTCCAAGCCCTGGGGGTACCTGGAGCTCACAAGCACAAGGGGAGAGGGTGCACGTGGTAGCTGGTGGCATTGGTGTCCTCCAGGCCCTGGCAGAGAACCCTTCCCAAGGTTCAGTGCCCTTGGGTTATGAGCAAATCCCTCTTTTCTTGCAGCTGGGCTCTGGGTGTGTCTGAGAGTCTCTGTGGTGCAAATCTTGGTGACCTTGAAGAGAAGGTGGAGACCAACACCTCCCCTGCTCTGGAGTCTGCAAGAGCATGGCACAGGCTTCCTCTGCACTGAGGTCCCTCACGTGGCTCATGGATGAAGCTTCTGAGAGTCCACTTCTTGCACCCAGCTGCCACCTCTCTCCAGATTTGCTCTCGTTTTGGATAGGTTTGAATAGAAATAAATGTATGAGACGGGATGAACGAATGTTTGTGTCTGACCAAAGCAAGGAGGAGTGGCTGGCTCCCATTTTATGGACAGTAAGACAAGACTTCTGCAGGGAAGAGTAAAACAGATAAGAAAATACAGCTGGAAACATGCAAACCAGAAGAAAAGTGGTGCCTGCTGCTTCTGCTTCCCAGCCATGTGCCCTGGGGTGGGCTGAAGTCCCCCAGCCATGGGGAGGAGTGTTCAGATGGGGAACTGGACACCCTCTCGGTGAAAGCTGAGAAATTCTGGAGGAAGGACATGCTCCCAGATGCCTCTGAAAGCCCAGGGCAGCATTTCTGAGGTGGAGAGCAGCACCTGAACGGAGACCAGAGCCACCAGGGGGAAAGAAGAGGAAGAAAACAAACGGGGCTGAAGTGGAGCAGCAGAGGAAGGTGAGGGGATGATCAAAGGAGAAGGGCAGGTCCAGAGAGCCACCACGCTGCCCCTGGAGCCCAGGAGCTCTGGTTCTGCCGGGTCCTCCTCCACCTCCCCACACGTGTGGATGTTTGGAGAGCTGATGCTCGGAGGGGCTGGTGGGCTCAGTGGGGCCTGGGATGCTCTGGGGGGCTCTGGGGGGCAGCCCGGAGCCTGTGTGTGGTCAGGGCGCTGCCTTCCCTCCCCGAGCAGGAGATGACAAAGAGCACAGCTCAGAAACTCCAACTGCATCACCAGGCAGGACAATGGGAGCTGGGGAATCCAGCCTGGGGCACCACCATTCATCAATTGGGGCTGCTTGATTTTCTTTTTTTTTTTTAAGCAGACATTCGTGCTGCATCTTTATTTAATGCCTGTCCCAGGAGTCTTTGTGCTTTCTACAGCTGAAAGAGGCAACCAGGTCACCCCAGGCCACCCCAGGGCAGCAGAGGCAGGACAGATAGGGTGCCACAGGGGTGGGGGGTTTGTCACCTCATCTCTCAGCTCTTGTGCACAGCACTGGGAGCTCCCAGCTCAGGACAAACAGCGGACACTGGGCGGGTCTTGCCCCGGCCAGAAAGCTGCTGGAGGATGGGGAGAAGTTGTTTCCCAGCTCTCCTGTTAGCTTCTGACTGCCCAGTTCTTTAGCTCAGGAGGGGCTGTCAATATTTAAGCTGTTGTTCAAGAGTATCAGTAGAGTCCAGGCGTCACCTCTTCTCCATCTACTGTGAAAATCATAGAATCATTTAAGTTGGAAAAGACCTTCAAGATCATCAAGTCCAGCCATTAACCTCAAGTCAGCTGCTAAGCCATGTCCCTCAGCACCTCATCTCCATGGCTTTTAAACACACCCAGGGATGGGGAATCAACCACTGCCCTGGGCAGCCTGGCACAGCCCTGGGCA
Source organism: Merops nubicus (assembly GCF_000691845.1). NCBI lineage: Eukaryota > Metazoa > Chordata > Aves > Coraciiformes > Meropidae > Merops > Merops nubicus. Next base: position 1,584 of record NW_008593227.1, on the reverse strand, counting down.
ACTCCTCTGGGGAAGAAAATTTTCCCAATGTCCAACCTCAACCTCCCCTGGGGCAACTTGAGGCTGGGGCAACTTGAGGCTGTTTCCTCTTGTCCTGTCCCTTGTCCCTTAGGAGCAGAGCCCGACCCCCCCCTGGCTCCAGGCTCCTGTCAGGAGCTGTGCAGAGCCAGAAGGTCTCCCCTGAGCCTCCTTTGCTCCAGGCTCAGCACCCCCAGCTCCCTCAGCTGCTCCTCACCACACTTGGGCTCTAGACCCTGTCTCAGCCACCCCTTTGGAGCTGATGGCTGCAAATCTCAGCAGCATTCATTCACTGTAGCCTATTTTCATGGCAGGAACTGATGCAGCAAGCAGGCCGTGCTGAGGGACTCCAAACATCACTAGACATTCTGGGAGGCCAGAGTTACCTTCTGATAGCCCTGAGTTCAGACAATAGCCCTGAGTTCAGAAAATGGCCAAATTCATGAGGCCACGGTGTCACCCTCAGCCTGAGAGTCCTCTTATCATTTTAATTTCCCCCAGCACATTACCCTGCCCTAAGAGCTTTACTTCACTTGTTAGGTTTGGCATCTCTTTTGTACTATTTTTGGAGGATTCCAGAACATTTTGGCCATCTTCATCTTCTTCTTATAATTATTAATAATATTTTTCCTTCCAGCCACTGGACTCATTCCCACGTTGGCTGCAAGGCTTCAACACTAATCACCATTTAATTCAATCTTCTTCTCTTTCAGGAGCACCTTCTCCTAACACTGCCCTAATACTGCTGTAAATCCATGGGAAAGAAAAGCTTGGAGATAACCAGGGGGGTGATTTACAGAAAGCACCTTGAGATCCATCCCTGTGTATGCCTTGTATCATAGATGCTTTCCTTCCCTCTTCCATGAAACAGAAGCACCATGCAGCTCTACAGGGGGAGCCCCAAAACCTCAGAAGGCTTAAAATACCATTTTTCTCCCTGAAAAGCTGGGATTGAGCAGTGGGATCAGACAGAAAGGATTCTCCTGACCTGAAGAAGACTCCCACAACTGGGACCAGCAAAGGATTCACCTCTGGAACCAAGGGAAGTCCTGGGGCCTCAGCAAAGAAGGAAGAGGAGGAGAGTGTCTACCAGAGCAAGGAAGGTAAAAAGAGGCTGGAAGAAGAAAAAGGTTTTTCTGGGCTTGACAAATAGCCCAGATTCCTTCCTTTCCTCCTCTGGTATTGAACAGAGGTCAGAGTCTCCTGCCACAGGACACAGCAAACAGGTCATAACCCAATCTTCTGTCTTCTGCTGCCTGCAGACAAACAACACACAAGGAACAGGAGGTTACATGAAATGATGGATACCCAATCATGGCCTTTGGTCTCTCTACTTTGGTCCCCCTGTGCCCTCTGATGTGATGATGAAGTTCCTCCTGCCCCTGCTGCACTTGGCTCTCAGGCTCCGCGTTATCAGCGTGGAAAGTTGCCCAAACCCCCTCATGTGCTGTGAGGACATGGACAGCTCGGTCCCTCCAGGGCATGAGAAAACATCTGGCTGCAGTGCTGCCCTGCCAGCAGAGAGCTGGGCTCAGAAGGTGACACGGGTGGAGCAGTGTTCTGTCC
>NW_008593226.1:18611-29058 GCF_000691845.1 Merops nubicus | reverse complement strand
GCTGACAGGGGTTAGGAGTCATCACTTGTTTGGGAACCCACAAGAAATGTGTGGATGAAGTCAGGCAGATTTCTAACATTGAGTCATCTATATTATAACAACCTCCACCTTAGCAGCCTCCTGTGCCAGGCTCAACAGAGACCTCAGAGGGAGCAGACACCAGCACCCCTCCTGAACCCAGAGAGCCCCACGTGGACCCAGGGCTTGCAGGAGGTCACCTGTTCACAGTCATCCTGGGACTAGAAAACCAGCTCTTTATGTCCCCAGACATGCCCATGGTTTTGTGCTAATAATTAGGGGCAGTGAATTCACTGTGCAGCCACCAGGTAGGAGACAAAATAGTTCCTGCATTTCCACCCCTGCTGCCAGAGCAACCACACACCTTCAGAGATCAGCTCTTCCCTCAAAAGCCCATATCACCTCTTCTTCTGGAGTAACTAACACTAGGTTGGGGTACAGGCTCTCTCTGTCTAAGAGGAAAGTCTCATTCAAGCATCATCACGTGAGTCATGAGTCATGCTGAAGTGGGAAAACCAACACGCAGCATCTTGGATAACAGCTATCAGTCAAGAGACCATTCCCAAACTTCTCATCTTTCCTTGGGAAGCTTTAGCCCACCAAAGCTTGTTCTCAAGTGATGTGCCTTCAGCACAAATGCTGGATGCACTGTCCTGTAGTTGAACTTCTCCTTCCTCTGCAAAACACCAGGTAAAGCAACAGAATTGTGTGGTGATCAGGTCAGTTCTGTTTTACCAGATGTCTGTGGAGGGACAGAGGAAGAGAGAGGAAGAACCTCTCTAGACCCTGTGTGCTCGTGCCAGGTCACTGCTTACACACCTTAGCAGTATACTTAAGCAGCAAGTCCTAAGTCCTTTAAGCATGAAGAAGGGAATTTGTCCCCTCTGACTTTTCTGCCTGAGGATTAGTTCCCCTCATCTAAGCTACTCCACTCACCAGGGTTACCTCTGTAACCAGCAGAGAGCTCTGCAGTGAGCAAGCCTTTTGAAGCATTCTGAACACCCATCTCCATACAGGAGGAACTGCCCTCCAGAGCTGCCTGCTTATCTCCCTTGTCTTACGGGAAGCCAAGGTGACAAACCTGGCTTAGCTGGTTTACCATGAGACTGTGAGAGGTAGGTGAGATGAATCCTACCCTAGAGTGTCTGCAGCTGTATTATGTCCTGCTCATTCCTCCATACTCTGCTGAAGGTGATGCTTCAGTGGGACCAAACATTCTCCTGCAAGCAGCCTGTGAAGGCTGAGATAGAAGCAGGCACCACACACACTGCAAACAGACAGTTTGCAGTTGGTTCTGATGTATTGCTGAGAAGTGATGGAAACACATCCATGGCATAGAAAATGCTCTTCTCAGATCCACCTTCTCTATTTTGGTACAGGCCTGCCATCATCCAGAGACACACTCTCATCCTCTTGGTCTCTCCAATTTCCCACTTTTCCTGGGCTCACGGCTGGCAGTGGTGTTTGCACTGCTCCAACAACGATGCCTGGATTTGCTTTTGCTGGCTTTACTTTCAGCAGATCTTGTTCTCCCTCTTTCTGTCCATACGTTCCTGAGTGATGCTGCCTTTCCCTAGGAGTAGGCTCCGGGGGATCATAGAGTTGGTACCATTAGGGGAGTAATGCCTTCAGATGCTAACTGTGGCATTTTCAAAGTAACACCCAGGGATTTGACCAAGCAATCCTCACTAGCTCTAATGGGAAGAGCACAGCTAAGCCCTGCATGGCACTGGCACAAGCAATCTCGTGAGCTTTTTTGAGAAAAAAAAATTAAAATGCTGGTTAGGTCATCCTCACTAGCTCTAATGGGAAGAGCATAGCTAAGCCCTGCGTGGCACTGGCACAAGCAATCTCATGAGCTTTTTTGAGAAAAAAAATTAAAATGCTGGTTAGGTTCCACCCCAATTTATTTCTAAAGTAGCATCCTTTAGCAGCTGAACCAAATCAGACCCAAAACACACCTGAAAAGCCAAAATCCTAGGGATACTCTGAATCCCACTCTGCTCTGGTCCTGAGCTCTAATCGCCATCTGACAGCAGTCTCAGAGGAGTGTGGCAGCGATGTGCATTCAAGGTTCCTGTTTCAAACCTGTCTCTGGAAGGAAAATAAAAGTGTGAAGCCAAACCAGCAACTTGAGCAGAGCAGCATTAAAAACAAAAGAGGGAAAAAAAACCCAAAACGTCTCCCGTGGCTCCCAGGGCTGTGCAGTAAATCTAGAGCAGTGTTGTGGAGGCTGGGGGTGGAGGGAATCGGGGTCAGGATGACTTGAGGTACAGCAGCATGGGCTGCTGGGGCTGTGGGAGCCTTTGGTGAAGGTGTTTGTCTCAGTACTATCTGCAGGGGCTGCAGCCAGAGGAACAAGGTGTGTTGCTGTAGGACCACAGCTGCTTGTGCTATAGGGTGGTTTGCATCCAGACCAGTGATCAGGGGTGAGATTTGCAGGTTTTTTCCAGGCTGTCCTTGCCTGTCACCAGTGCAGCAAATTTAGTTTCCACAACAGCAAATTTACACCAAAGAAAGGCTTTATCAAAAAGAAATGGCACTTGACAGTCTCCCTTCAGCCCCAGGAGAGTAGCAAACAGAGGGGTGCAGGAGGCTGCCTTCCCATCCCTGGAAGCAGCTGGAAGCCCTTTGGATCACAAATGGAACCAGGAGTCTGCTACCTCTGCTAACAACTCATTTATTATCAGGGAGCAGGCAGTTTCTTCTGTGCTAACACCATCTATCATTTTTTAAAGATGCTGTGTGAGATTGAAAGAATTTGATTTAAGAGTTGGCACCTGGAAGCCAGTAACGAGTCCACCTTTGGGAATAAACCTCCTTCCTACCGAGGATTCTTTTTCCCAGATACAGCTGGAAGAGCCCATGGGTGGCACTGCCCAGGGCAGGCAAGGAGAGGGCTGTGCAGCAGATGGACTTTTCCTCTGAAAGGATGTTCCAGAACATCCCTGCTCTGAAAAATTCCTTAAGAGAACTGAAGGCCCTTTGCTTCTCTCTCTGTGCCCAAAGTACTGATGAAGGGAGGCTTAAGAGGCTATCCCAGCCCTCTTGCAGGAAATCTGTATACATAGCTCCAGGTTAAGTCTGCCACACACAGCATCCCACCCACAGTCAGCACCCGCTGCTGCCTAGCCTGGATTTCATGCTGTTTCAGCCCAGCACTACTGCATCTGCCAGGGCAGCCCATTTGCTCCCCCAAAGTGTGGGGTTACACAGTGGGAAAGGGGCCGTGGGGCCACTCTGCAGCTCCAAACAAGTCCCTGCACACAGAGACTGCAGTCAAAGCAGCTCCACCAAAGGGTGCTTCCCTGTTCTTTTGTCCCATGCACCAGGTGAGGGTCCCATGGGCTCTCCTGTGCAGATGTTGAGTGGTCTGATGTGAACCTTCCAAATTCAACCCTCCTTTGCTATAGAGAGCAGCGAGGCGATGAAAGCCCATGTGATTATGCTCCTCTCAGAAGCTATGAGCTCACACTGGTGTTTTTGGCTGCTGCTATCTCCTGGCTGCTTAAAATCCCAAGCTCCCAACATGCTTCAAGGGAATTTGCTGTCAGAGTCAGCAGGAGAGATGGTAACATGTGCTGGTGCATGTGGGGTGCCCCCAGGTGATGGGGCACTGTGAACCTCTGCAGCTATTTTTCATAGTTTTCATGCTTAGTTGGTTGCTGTGGTTTAACCTTTCTTCCTTTAATTTGCCCTCATGATTATTCCAAGCAAAGCCAGCATTTGTCTTAATTTTAGTTTGTTTTTTTTTAAACATCTTTTCAGCATGAAGGGAAATCAGGACTACATGTACTTGGTTCTGCACTATCGATTTCCTGGATCAAGCCCTTTCTAAAGAAGATCCACTTGATCCAAAGGCACTCGAGGGGATTTTGTAGTCTGTGATTCCATTGCTGCTGTCTTTACCTTTCCTGCAGATTTTGCCCAGCAACACTATGCTCCACCCTGATTTTTGCTCATCCTTCCCTGCAGCAGGATTTTACTCCTGGCTGTTCTGCTCCTGCCTGTGCCTGTAACTGCTGCAAGCCCCATGCTTACGATGTCAGGAGCATCTCATGGGTGTTGTGGTTTCTACTGCCCACCTGTTGCATCTCCCTCTTGTCATGAGTTTCATAAGCTCTCACAGCAGTGTCTCACCATTATATGTTTACTGAATATCTGGGGTCTGGATTGCTAGCTTAGGACTATAAGAACCAAACCCCAGATCTTTAAAGGCGTTTCAACATTTCCTGATTCCACCAGGAGCATCAACACCTAAATGTGGTCATAGTGTGTTCTGAGTGATGCTAAATATCCCTGTCATTCTGTTTTGAGTGTAGCACCAATAGGATGAATGGGTTTTCCTTTTATCCAAAACATTTTTTTTTTTAAATGAAAGAACAAGCAAAATGCAGGATTATAGCTCAGTGGGTTTTTTTTGTTTTGTTTGGTTTTTTTGTTTGTTTGGGTTTTTTTGTTGTTTGTTTGGTTTTGGTGTTGGTTGGTTGGTTGGTTTGGTTTGGGTTTTTTTTTGATGGAAGGTGTGTTTTTCTGCTCTGGTGATGCTGCTGTCTGCTCCAGAACAGTCTCTAAAGGCAGCTAAACCAGAATTGCTCCCATGGTCTATTTTCCTCCTGCCCATGCATGGGTCAGTCAGGGGCAGTCACCCCATCTCTGACTATTTCTGGCTCTGCTACACTTTGGGTGGACAAGGGGAAAGGGCAGTGTTGGTGCTCCCAGCCTGGCTGTGCTGTGCTGGAAGGTGCAAAGCTTGCATTCTTGCACTCAGCTCCTCCTCTCTGGCTTGGCTGGACATGGTGCTGTGGGATACCTTCTGCAGGAGGTGATCTCCTTCCCCACATCATCATCATCAGAGATCTCTTGCCTCAGGATCATGCATTGGTCTTGCACCTTTTCTGGTTTGTCAGAGGGATCTCCTGGCAAGATCAGAGGACTGAGGAGCTCTAATGGCTTCTTTGTGGCATTACTTCCTTCAAGAAGGGAGAGCAAAAAAATGGGATAAGAGGATACAGTAAGATATCAACTATTTAAAAAAAATAAAAAAAAAATAGAGAGGCTTGGAAAGTGTGTCTCAAGGAAAAAAAAAAAAAAGAATTAAGTTTTAGGCAAGCTGTAGAATCAGGGACAGATGATAAATGGGAGCTGAGTGCTTGTAGCAAGTGCATCAGAGGCAGCCCCTAACGTGTTCTTTAAGTCAGCATTTGTTGCAGTTTGGCCTCGGCCACAGGCAGCAGCTGAAGCCTGCAGTGAAATGCCTCCTCTGAGCCTCCAGCCCATCCCTCTAAGCATGGGACAGAGGACCAAGTCAGGTCCTGGAAGAGCAGCACCTGATGGTTGGGCTGTGTGGACTTTTCTGCAAGGAATGAAAGACAAACCGCTTTGCAGACATACCCTGAAGTTAACAGGGACTTTGACTTCAAGCCTCAAATGACTTACCTGTGCTTTTGAGAGGGCCTTTGGCACTGGTTGGGCCATCAGCTTCTCTTTCTCTTATTGGGAGATTGTATGTGAAGAGTGGCTTTACAGGGAATTTACATCCTAAGGATTTTATGGATACTCTCCCATCCTGGTGGCTATTTTTTTGTTGTTGTTGTCCAGTCTCACCAAAAAGAACATGAGAGGAGTTGGAAGGGCTGGCATTGCTGAGGTACCACTGGAGCCACCCTGGGAATATCTGGAGCCCTCTCCAACTCAGTGGCATCCATTTAGCTGGAAAGGGCTGGGTGCTCAGGAGGAGGGATGTGCTTTCTGTGACTGCCAGGACTGATAAATAAGTGGAGAGACACGAGAGAGCACTTGCCCATAGGAGAGTGCATTTCTGGCCACTCCCATATTGGCCTCATTTCCTTGTTTAGGCTGATGTTTACAGTCCTTGCTCTTCCTGATGAATCTGATCACTCTCTGGGAGGCTCCAAAGATCCCTGGCAAGCCGACCCAGCCATCTGGTGGATACCCAGAGCTCTCTGGTGTCTGCTGGCACATGAGCAGCAGGGTATGATGTCTGGGAAGTGATGGGGGAACTACTCCTCTTCTCTTGGAAGTGCCAGGCAGTGTAAGTGTAAAGGCCATGCAGGTGCTTTGAGTGGGTGAACAGAGACTACCTCTGCACTCAGGATGCTTGGAAACATCTTCCCCCAAGCAGACTTTGTCATGGATCAGCCCAGCAAAGTGGAAGTGCCAAGGGGCAATGATGAGTGTCCGCAGCCCATGTTCTTCACCATCTGTTCTTCACCATTGGTGTTAAGACAGCAGGAGAGTGCCCTTCACATTGGTGCTGAAGGATCATTCATCCCTATTCCCCAAGTGAGAAGAGCATGATTCACCTGCTCATCTCAATCTTCATCTTCCTCCCTAAACGTGGCGCTGGGGTTCAGCCCATATGGCCGGCCAGCTTGGCTGCCACTGTTTTCACAAGGCTGCCTTGCCAGAGATGAGACAAGCACTGACATGACTAAGCCTCTTCGGAAGAGAAGGGACTGAACCAGCTCTCCTTCTCTCCCTCTGCCCACAGGAAAGCATTTAATCTCCTGATGGGAAGAAATGCATGGAGATGCGTTTCAAATACCAACCCTTGCACAGAGGAGGATGAATTCTCTTGATTTCACTTCTGTGTAGCACCAGGCAGCCTCGCAGTGGGTGAAGCTTTTCCATTTAGCTCAGCCAAAGTGCCCTGAATTGTCCTTTTTGGCCTTCAAGACCTGAAGGAAGATTATAGGTAACATTCAGATGAGTGAAGCCTTCCTTTTGTAGACAAACTTTGGAAAAAAAAAAAAGGTTAAAGGCTGTGGATCTTCTAGAACGTAGATAAAAAGCTAGTGGGCAAGTGGTTTGCTCTCTCCTGGTGTCTTGCAAGCTTCCTCTCCATGTAAGAAAGGCAACCTGGGGCAAATTCCCTCCCATGATTACCCAAAATGTTTAACTGGCTGGGACTAGGAACCCAACAGGCCTTTGAGAAGTCTGAGTGGACCATGAATCATGCTTAACCTAGACAGAATCAAGGAGATCTCTTCATGACCACATTAAAGGAACCAAAATTAAATGCCTTTGGGCTTCTTCCAAGTCAGGACCTTCCATAACCAAAAGACTAGCTGCAGCCCAATAGAAATTTCCCAGCAGACCCAAGGTAGAAATGCTGGAGACATCACAGCTAAGATGAAATGTATGTTCTAGTTTCTTTTCCCTGCTGTGATTTCATAGCACTGATCGTGGCAAGGGCTGGAGTTTTCCCATCTGAGCTTTGCAGAGAAGAGCAGAAAATTCTACTACTGCAAGAATTATTATTGGGCATTTCTGTGGTTTTATCCAAGTATGAAGTGAATTCTGGGAGGGCTGTAAATAAATGTTTTCTCCCGGGGTGTTCCAGGTTGGACCCTGGCACATGCAGATGTGTGCTTCCCAGAGTGGCTTCCTTCTGAGTCACCATCAATAACAAAAATAGCCATGGGGATGGTCAGAGGGACTGGAGTCAATATGCCTGGTACATTCCCATCATCCCTATAAGGGAAAGCAGCCACTTACTGCCTATAAAACTTTTTATTTGTTGAGGATATTAGAGGTTGCTGGGGGGAGGGGGCATTAGCCTTATTTAAATGCCCAAAATATTTATTGAGGACATGCTTCCTCTACATTCTTTCATGATAGGATGCCCCAAATCCAGTGACACTAATTAGCTACTTAAACGTTTTCTTTTTTTTTTTCCTTTTTTTTTTCCCCCCCCAGCTATGGCCAAGTCTCTCTGGATTTAGAAGCACAGCAAAGATTTAACAAAAAGTTTAAATGGGAAAAGCATATGAGAAGAGAAATTGTAGGATAAGATTCTGTGCCTGTTAACTGATGGCATTTATAAATTATAGCTGAGAGATGTCATATCAGTGGAAATGGAAAACAGCTTAGTGGATTATAAAAATACCCTCTATAAACCATTTTAATACCTATTTTTTAAAAAAAAAATCTCTTATGGTAGGTGTCATAAAAATGAATTCTAGAAGAAAGGATAAAAATTTTCCCTCGGTAAACTAGCTAACTGGTGATTAAAGGCTGTCAGGGACAGCAGACTCTTGAGGTGCTGGTTGGGCTGAAGACAGCAGACTCCTGTTCCTGGGTGAGTTCACTTGTGGGTGAAGTGGATCCGAACCTGTAGGGTGAACATCGCTGCACCAAAATGTCCTTTCATCCCAATGCAGCTTCTCTCAGCCAGGAGGCAAGGAAGGCTGAGAAGCGAGTGGTGGGGGCAGAGCTGTGGGGCAGGACCTACATCTGGGGCTGATTTGGGGCAAGACATGAAGGACAACTGCAGAGGGACAGAACCCAGGAGAGAAGAGCTGGGGTTGTTGGTAACTGCAGCTGTGGATGTGAGATAGGAGTTGCAAGAATATGCATGTGGGATGTCTTGGAAGGAGTGATGAGCTGATGATGGACAGAAAGATGCATTCTGGTGTCTACCAGGCTGCAGTGACATGATTCCACCACTTTCTTGAGTGTTAAGTATATTTAAACTTAGAAAAAGAGAGCTGCAGCTCTGCTCTGCCCTATGAAACAGATATTTTAGTTGCTCAGTGGCTAGTATTTGCTGGTACATGCCATTTCAGAGAGATTGCTACTCCAGATCTCCTTGCTCACTGTTTTGTGGCCCCTGGGCAGCTTCTGCCCCTCCTGAGCCTTGCTTTGAAGAGCACAGCCAAAGCTCAGTTCTGGGTTGAGATATTTAAGGATGCAATGCTTTGCAGTACATTGCCAGGCTGCTTGTGTAGGAAAGGGTAAATGACCTACCTCTCCCTCTCCTCTCCCAGTCTACTTCCCAGGGTGCATTCAAAGGTGCCTGTTCTCTTGCTGCCTTTGAAGGCTTTGTATCAGTTCTCCCCATAGATCCTTGTACCTAGTCCTCTTTTGTGTCCTGCCCATACTCTTTTTTCCAGAAGGTGAAATCTACATGTGGGATAGAAATGGTATTAACTTTCCCAACGTGATCTGGCAGCAGAACTGCATTTGCAGTGTGTCATTGGGGCTGTATCAGGCTATTTCCCCAGGGGGAGGCAAGATTTAGTGTATGGCCTCCTGCTGAGCACTTTATAGCACCCGTGCAGGAAAGGCAGTTTGCCAAATTAAATTGCACGATATAGAGTGTTGAGCAGCCCACGTCTGGGTCCTGTGCTCTGCAAGGGACTTCATCATGACATGAGCTAAAGGGATGAGTAACAGCCTTCAAATTGAAAGTTTATGAAAAAAATTTCATGCAAAGTAATCCAAGGGCAACCTGCACCCAAGTTCCCCAAGCGCCGCTTGGGTCGGGAGTGTGTTTTCAGTCACAGAGAGATGAGCTTTCTTGCCTCTAGGCCTTTTCTGTTCTCTTGTATAAATCAATCAAGGGATGACTAGAAAAGGAATTGGAAAAAGGAAAAAGTGGGATTTATCTGGCCCCTTTCCTTCCTCTTCTATCACCTTTTTCCTGTAGGTGGCACAAGTGTGAGTCTTTTCATCTGTCCACCTTGCACCAAAAGTACCCAAAAAGAAAGAGATCTTAAGGATGCTCTAGTCACATATAGGTGAAGGAATAAACAGATGAGAGAAGTCTTCTGTTTTCAGAGCTTCTTATTTAAAACTGGGTGTAGTATTGAGAGTTAGTACTGGAGTAGTGACTTCTATGATTTTACAGTATCACAGTGTTTGGGAGTTTTGCTAGCAACCTGTTCTCTGCTCTCAGGTCGTGTTCTGGGAGACCATTTTCATTTTTAGAGAGTTTCCATCCCAGCTCTTTTGGAGGTACAAGTAGACTGCACTTTTACAAACCAGACAGCAGATAAGCACATTATGCAATTTGTCAGCCCTGTGAAGCCCATCAGGTGTTTATGAAAAAGCAGAGCCACCGTTTTTGTCAGGTAGCATTGCTACATGGAATACCCCAACAGAGCAGCTCAGAACAGAGGAAAAGCAGCTGCTGCTGAGGATTTCAGAACCCCTTTTGGCTTGTTGTCACTCAGTGACAGCGATAAACACCCACGTTCTCTTTACTTCCAAACTAATACACCCAATACCCACTACTGCACACATGCTCCACTTGCTGCCACCTCTTTGTCAGCAGCAAGTACACGCAGTGGGTTGCAAACTAATTCCCTGCATATACCCATAGGTGCCTACCAAGCCAAATGAGAAAACCTTTACTACCTACTTAGGGGAAAGGGTTCCAAAATGATCCTCTGGGCTAGGCATTTTGGAGGGCTGGAAAAAGAAAACTATATTGTCTAGAATTTGGGTAGGAGTTGCTTTTTTTTTTTTTTTTTGCTGGGTTTGGGATATTTTTTTCCTGCTGGGTGCCTACTGCTTCCACAAGAAGCATGGCACCAGGTTTGCCCCATGCATTTGTATTGAACCTTAACATGCAGTGATATTACAAGAGGTTCTCCAGTGCAAGGAACAGGTCCAGCAGAGA
>NW_008593226.1:0-18580 GCF_000691845.1 Merops nubicus | reverse complement strand
GCAGGAGACTTCAGCAAAATGGCAGCATGGGACCTGAGCTCCCATTGGATGTAGGATTCCTTTACACTGATGAATCCTCGTTCCTTTTTCATAACTGAACACAAGGAGGATAGCTGTTATTGCTCAAGCTTGTGGTACCTGTTATAAACCTCCAAAACAAAACTGGGGAAAATTAAATGGTGAAACTACATGGCTGTTGGCAGAGAAACTAATTCCCTTTGGGTTTTGGACATTTAATTTGAACAACTGTCTTCGAAAAGCTTTCTCACAAGGCTGCTCCATCATATGAAATTCCCAAGGGATCCGACAAGTCAAATGAATAGTCATCTACTAATTAGCAGCTTACTGATTGTATTTCTTGCTTGCAGGAGAAACCTTTTGGGTGGAAAATGGAAAAATTTCACCTAGATGAGGGAGAGGATTTTGCAGCTGAGAGTGCAAATGTCAATCTGTCTCTCCCAGACTAACTAGAATAGAACAAACAATTGATGGTTGCTTTTGCTGAAGATCTTTCAAAGGCATTATTGCACCGTGCCCTGTGGGGAGAGCTTGCCTTTAGTTTCTACCCCTGTGAGCAGGAAAGCTGAAAGGAAACTTAACAGCAGTAGGGATGCTAATATGTCCTGAGGTCCCAGCAGATGAGTTACATTCAGAGTATAATCAGTGGAGGGAAAGCCCTGAGGAGGTTGTATAATGTCAATCAGTTGAGTCCTGGTCTCCGTTCCATTTCAGCCCTGGGACAGACATAGACCAGTGCATCTTTAATTTGATCTGCAGCTTCATTGCTGTTGTTGCTCCCAACCTTAGGGCCACTGTACATTTGGGTCTGTGTGTACACTCTCTTTTCTTGTCTGTGCATTTTTCTAGCATGGAATATGGCCTTTTCTGCATCACTGTCTGTTTTGGGTTGGGCTGCTCTGCTGTCGTGACTACACCAGCAGACAATGAGTCTAGGCCCTGGGGTACAGCAGGCTCAAAGGCACACACCTAGTTATCAGTGGAGTGTGCACGTGTACTTGTGTCAGAGATGTCCAGGCTCTGTTAATGCACCTCAATCCTGAGCAGCACCCTGTGCTGCCATTCAAGTCCTGAGCATCCTTTTGCATAGGCTGGTGCAGTTCAGTGTGATCTTGCAGTACTGACTTCAGAGGTAGACCAAAAGTAGGTAATCAAAAAGGGATAACTTTCTCCATGTTGAGGCTTCCAGTATAGTGGTCTCCAGTTTGATTTGTGCTTTAGTGGGGGCTTTTTTGCTAGTCCATGGAAAGCCCTCTGTCTGCTTCCCACTCAGAACTGTGTTCTCCATAAGTGCTCCAGCAGAAATGATGTCTGCTGGAGTCTGCAGACAGCCTGGGAGAAAAAAAAGAAAAGAAAAAAACCCCAAAAAACTCTCAGAAACATGATCTGCATCCTATTCCTCCCTCTCCCCACACACTTATCGCTGTATCTTCTCCCAGTGGAGCAATGCTGAAGCCTAAGATACTGCTTTAAATGTCAGTCATTTAACTACTAGTTATTTTAGCAAATAAGAGTGGGACTGTCTCCCTGGGGTTGACTGAAAATTGTTAGAGGGGAAAAAAGACAAGAAAAGAGAAGAAAAGGAGGAGAGAGAGAAAGGAACAGGAAGGATGATGGCAAGCACCAGGCAGAAAGGCTTGTGATGCCAGTATCAGAGAGAGGCAGAGGAAGGCATCCCAGTAACATGAACAGGCTGTTTCCTACTGAGGGGTTCAGGGGGCAAGAATGAGCCTTTATGGTACACCTAAATTACCCAGTCTCATCCTCAAGGCTGTGTTCTGGCTTGGCTCCCTGATTCTCCTGGTGCTGGCAGCAACTCTGCTGCTATCTGTACTTTGCTGGTCCAGCACCAGCCCCGTGGTTTGGAAGGAGACAGCAGGGGAAAAGGGACCCATTCTGTGAGATGGAGGTGTGCTCTTGTGTTTGGGAGATGGCAACAGAGCTGTTAATGCCATGAGGAGGACAGGAATCCTCTTTCCTTTGGACTCATATCTTGCTCCACATCCCCTTCTCCTCACACGTTGTTCCTGAGTCTAATTAACTCTTGGTGGAACAGAAATAGAGCTGATATCTATTTGTTGCCTGGAATGATTAGGTCTTTGCTTGGAGGATCAATGTAGCTCCATGTGTTGGCAGAGCAAGTTTTCTCTACATGTAGATATCATTCAGGGTGGATTAATATGCTGTCATCTGGTTGTTCTCCTGAGTTGTGTTTGTTACGTTCCCTGAGGCTCTGGTTCTTCTGGCATGGAGGGCTGTATGAGTTTTAAATCTGGAGTCTGTCCATGAATGACTTCTAAATTCACTTTTAAGAATATCTGAGGAATGAAAAAGCAGCTCTGAGGTCGGAATAGCAGTGTTTGTGCTGGCAGAGAACCCCACAGTGTAGAGAATCCCTACCAGAAAGCCTTGTTCTCATCCAGAATTCATCAGAATAGTCCCTTGAAAGTGTGTATTGAATGTGGATATCCCCAGTTACATCAGCTAATAGTCAAACCTAGAGATTGTAATGGCATTACTCCAAATAACCAAGAAGAGGATTGGCTCCCTGCCTAGGGATCCCAGACCTGGCCACAGGCACTCACCAGGATGAACATGGAAAACCCACTGCTGAACAAACCAACAGCAGCAAAACCAACAAAACAAAACCCATTGACCCCTAAATCACTGGAGAATAACAACTGGATTATTGTCTTTACGTTATCTCTGTTCTATTTTAAAAGGCACACCAAATTCATAACCATATAGAAGATAAAGCAAGTGTCTGCATTTTGTGTGAATAATCCATTTACAGTGATAAACAGTCTCCTGTTAACATTGCATCTGCTTGTCATTCTTCACATGGATGAGGGAGGGCAGGAGAAGTGAATTTGTGCACAGAGTCCATTTAATATCCATTAGAAAAAACAATGCATGACAATTAAGCATAGCAGCCTCTCAAGAGCTTAATCATCATTTAAACTAAGTACAAAAGGAGGAAACTGAATCTTTTGTAAAAGTTGGAGGCTTTTTTAAGAAATGAGCCCAAGTAGACCCACTATTTCATCTGGTTCAAGGCCGTATTGTGTAGACAATAGCAAATTCCTGCAACAATTGGACAAGAAGATATTTCACATCATCATCTGTCAGGGTTTGGGCTTTCAGTATGCTGCTCTAATATCTTTTAAAAACTAATTACTTTCTCCCAGAAATAATGAAAGGCCCATTTACATGATGTTGTAAAGATCAGAGTTAAAAGGAGGCTCAAGTTGGCTCGTGTTTTTGCACGTTATTATTAATACTCTGTGTGTATGCATAAAAAAAAATGGGTTGAATGTAGCTGGTAATGAATTAACCCTTAGCTCTTCAGGTTTGAGCATGCAGGGCATATTTGTAGAGAAATAGCTGAAAATCCCATGCTGTGTAATACAAAAGCCAAGTGATAAAAGTTCTTTTTTGCTGGTTTTACTAGTGATTAGCTATAGAGGAAACATCTCTTTTTTTAACATAACGTAGGAACCCAAAAGCCATTACACTGGGTCTAACCAAAGATCGTGCTACCCTGTGGTCTCCGAAGAGCATAAAGGTTACAACCTCCTGGTTTGATGCCATTGATAGTGTAAATTTTCCTCTGCTAGAGTTTGTATCCAGAGTATCTTGTTTAACAGCTGGCAGGAGAGCAACCCCCCAAACATTTGTAATCTCAAAGTTTGTTTTTACTGTGGCCCATCTGGCACAGAGTCCCAGGATTTACTTGGGAAAACACTTCTTTGGTTTGAAACCCACTGCATGTTCATTTCTGTGTGTTGCCCTAAATTTTGGCTTATGGAAAATAAGGAACATGGATTATTATTATTATTATTAACCTTATTCAGCTTTCGAAGCCATTCCTGATTTTATGGGTCTCATCAACCCCCTGACAGTCATCTCTTTTGTAGGCTGCACAGTCCCAATCTCTTTAGTGTCCATGTGCCTCAAGTAATCTGTAACCCTGATGTTGTTTTAAGCTTTTTGATGCCTTTTGACATTCTATAGTATCCACTGGGACACTGACAAGGGTTTTGTGAGCTCTTTGGCCCTTTTGTGGGATGGAAACTCTGTCCTTATAGCTTGCAGAGCTTGCTGTGTGCTACAAGTTCCTTGTGGTCCTAATTTTGATTAGTGCTCAATTTGTAGCTTCAGGACCTGATCAAATGGGTATGTAAATGGAGACAGATGCCTCTTGTGGCACCTGTAATGGACTGTTTCAGCCATTAGATCTGGAGAAATCATTTTTCCAAGGCCTCCTTCTCTCCAGAGGGAGAACTGTTGCATTATTCATGGTCGCGATTTCCACTGTAAACTCATCTCATGATTACAGCCTGTCAGATGTTCCCCCCTTAGCTCCCTCCCCCAATTCTCTTGCACTTTCATGTTTCTTGTTCCTTTGCAAAGCTAAAGGTGTGTCTCTTTGAAGTCCTCGGGGAGGAAGTATTCTCTCCTGGCAAGAACATGGAGCACCAACAGACTCTGTGTGTCTGATGAAGACGACAGCCCTCCCCTTTCTGCATACACATTTTGTCCCGTCAGCAACAGAGCTGATTTTACTTGCATGTTAAAAGAAAAGCTCATCCACCCATCTTTCCTCACTGATTGCCAAAGGGAGCAATTTGGTGGCTGGTTTGAATATCTTGTATCACAATAGGCTATTCCTTCAAATTTTAAGCCACGGGAGAGTAATTTAGATAGCCTGGACCAACTTCATCCTGGATGTAACAAGAATAAGAACTTTATAAGTCTCCTTGGATTGCCTTAGCCCTTTGCATGGTTTCTTAATAAGTTGGTTTAGAAAATGCTTGGGATGGCAAAATATGCCACTAACAGCAGAGCATTTTCTTTTCCATATCTTTGTTATATGTAACTTCCATGTGTATTTAAATGAGTAGCATCAACATGGAGCCAGAAGATGATATGTAGAAAAATAAGTGTTTTGGGAATATCTGATGAATAAAAATAAGGATCATTTGGAAGAGATGACCTTTCAAATAGTTAAGCACAAAACTGTTTTCATAGCCTTGCTCAAGCCATTTCTGTACTGCTGAATGTCACGTACAAGATCATCTTTTCTCTGTGGCAGGAGCACAAGTCATCCTTCCAGTCTTTCCTCAGTCTATCTCTGCTTTAATAATGAGACAAATTGAGATGTTAAAATAGAGAGAAGGCAGTATTATAGGAATGAGAAGGGACTGAGAAGTAATTTTCCATTTCTATAATGATTTTTATTCTGACATTTCCAGAAACATATGGCCCCCTGTTCTGTGAGTGGTTTGTTAGGATGTGCTGTCCCTCTGCCTTGCTTCCCAGCACGTACAGTCCCCCACACACATGCTTACACCAACATGTGATGACGCTTAGCATTGCTCTTCAGTCTGTTGGCAGCAGGGAGGCAGGATCTGTGCATCTCATCCTCTCTGGGTCCTCTGAAGTTGAGTCCTTGTTGCTTCAGGGACAGGAGCTTAGGCAAACACCTCTATGGGGCATAAACTATATACTTTTAAAGGAGGAAGGTTAAGGGCAGCAGCCCCAAGTTCATGTTTTTGAACACCCTGAGCTCAAAACAGAGCTCAGGTACCTGAAAAACTGTTCCTTGGGTGCTATGGGCAGCTCTGCAGCCTGCTATGAGCTTCCACCAGTGGGAACTTGAAGAGATTTCAGTGAAAACCTTACTTTTCCTTTTTCTCTTACTTACAAAGTTTCACAGTGCTGTGTAGCTGAAAGGGTGGTAAGGGCAGGGGTTTGTAAGCCTATGACTAATCTGAGCAGGCAGAACTGCAGATTTCACATGCTGCTGGTGGCAGAGAGGGTGAAAAGCAGCAGCAGCTCCTGCAACAGGAGCTCTGTTCCTAAGGAGAGCCCTGTGCAAGACAGGAGAGAGAAGTCTCCAGAATGTCCACAGATAGCCAGGGTCTCCCCATGGCTGGCTCTGTCTGCCCAGGGTTTCTGTGTCCAGCCACTGCAGACAAAAGGGACTGCAGTGGAAATTTAGCTTTTTGTTTCTGGGTACCTACATCCTCTGGGCTTGGCATGGCTCACTGGACTGTGTGTCAGTTTTTGTAGTTGAAAGACCATGAAATACATATGAAAATATGTATATAGTCATTCTGAGAAGAATCCAACTTGCTTTACTATTGATTGTCCCAAGGACCCTCTCACACACCAACAGCCACGTCCTTTTTTTTCTTTTTTTTACGTATTCTTTTTCCTGTCTGGGCTGTTTTTTCAGGACGATGTGATGTGAGGAGGATCATTCAAAGATGAGGGATTAGAAAATTAATAAAATTAGGAAAAAACCAAATCACCTGCCCGTGTCACCTGTGGCATCAGGGCTGGGGTGCCTCCGTGGCAGAGGGGCTGCTGCGGCACGGCCGATGCAGGGCTGCATGCATCACCCCAAAGCTGGCTCGGCAAGGCTGCTGCAGCGGAGACCAAGGAGTTGTCTCCAGCCTGTGCTAGATGGGGCTGTGGCTACCAAACAGCCGGCTCCTGACCTCCCAGCAGGTATCCCAGGAGAGAGCAGCTTGCAAGCGCAGCAGCTACCTGAGCCTGCCAGTTTGCTGTGACACTGCTTCCTCGAAATCCCCCCTTCTCAGCACTGGAAGCAGCACTTCCAGGAACAACCTCCCTGACTCCCAAATAACCAGAAAGCCCTTTTTTGTTTGTGGATCCCTGAAGACTGGATAGAAGCATCCAACCTCACTATACAGCTCTTGCTAATGAAGCTGCTGAAAGCAATTAAGCTAGAGCCGTATCTGTTGTGCTATTTAGAAGGCGGCATGCTGGGGGTAATGATGCCACTCTGCTCTCTGAAATAAATGAAATAACTTCTCAATGTCTCTGCCTGTCAGCAGCAACACCATCTCACTCAAAATGGGCTGGAGTGACCTGTATTGTGCCAGCTCATTGCTCCCAGTCCCAGCCTGGTCACTAAGGATCTTGCCTTTCTTTCCCAACTCCAGGAAGGTTTATTTTGAGGTTGGAAACCTCAGAGAAATTCCTCTGCTGCCAACAGTGATCCCTTGCTCATCATCTGGCATGCCTTGCCTGCTGTTGTCTCCATTATAACATCATGGAAGGGGTTATTTGACAAAAAATCATCTTGGATGAGTTTTGATCTCATTCACACCTCTGTGAATCAGACATGGATTTTTGATTGTGGGTTGTTTTTTTTTGTTTTGCTACTCTTGCAAAAGGGAAGGTGACTTAGAGCTCCCCTGTGTTTTCAGAAGAGTTAAGAGTTTTGTATTAGAGTAGGAAAAAAGGACTGAAAAGAATTAAGAAGGATCCTATGAGCAGGGCACTTCTCTTCCCCATGAGGCTGCTCTGACATCTCATCCTTTAAGAGTGTTCTCTTGCATTCCTGGTTCCTTGTTCTGGTTTAGGTCAGTAACAAATGGCACCAGATGTATTAATTTACAGCCACAGAAAAGAAAGGTGCTGGTTTCTGTTTTCTCTCTGACTTCCTTCAGAAACCATTTTTATTTCTTCAGAGTCTTGAGAATGGAACGTTGTAAGGAAATTTTTTTTTGTCTTATTCTGTTTCCCGGATATTTTTATTCAAATAAAGCTTGATACTTAAGAAAACTAAAGGAAATTAAAAAGACTGAAATTATAGAAAGAGGTTTTTCATATTTTCCTTCTTTTTCTCTTTATTTCTCTTTTTTTTTTCTCAATTCCAAAGAGACAATACAGAGGCCCTCACAAATCTATGGTTGATGGCTCTCAGGGAGCAGATGAAGAGATTTTCTCTGGATACTGATGGCCATTTGTAGGAGCAAATAAGAGAATCTGATAGGAGAACCCTGACCCACTATTGTAGGAAATCCTGCAGGTCAGTCCAACATGTCAAAGTCTTTAGCATGGTTCAGCAACAATGTTTTGGGACTGACTATGGTCACTGCACTTCAACAAAGACAGGGTCTGCTTGGAGAAAGGTCTGGAGGGACCCAGTTGTGACCTAAGCCCTAGAACACACGGCAGAGAAGAAAAAGGGAGCAAACTGAGGTTGAGTCTGGAGCATGGAAATGTAGCTGCAGTTTTCAAAACTTCGGGTGCAACCTGCAGGAGGAAAAGAAGTAAGCTGCTCTGGCTTCACAGATGGTGGGAGCTGTGGGCTGGACATTGAGACGTCTGCCTGATGCCTTGGTTTGGGGATGGACTGAATGGGGTTGTGGCAAATGGAGAGCTTGTAGAACAGGCTGGAGGGATGTTTGCCAGTGGTGCTTTGGGTAGAGGGGAGCCAGGTCCATGGATGGCTAGTACAACCTGCCCCTCCTGGCCCGAATCTCTGTTTTTTGTGAAAAAGCAGAAGGACTGTTTCATACCATACCAGCAGAAATCTTGCAGGATTTCTGCTTGAGGATAAAAAGGACTTGATTTGGCAGCTCTGAGGATTATTAATGTGTCTGCTTTACCAAGGCATCTTCCAGGCAAAGTGATTTTCCTTCATAAGGTGTCATGGTGTAACCCCAGCTGGCAACTCAGCCCCATGCAGCCACTCACTCACTCCCCCCAAGTGGCATGAGGGAGAGAATCAGAGGAGTAGAAGTGAGAAAACTCATGGGCCAAGACAGAGACAGTTTAATAGGTAAAGCAGAAGCTGCACACAAGCAAAGCAAACCAAGGAATTCATTCACCACGTCCCAGGGGCAGTGGGTTCAGCCCTGCCCAGGACAGCCAGGCTCCAGCACATCTGAGGGTGACTTGGGGAGACAAATGCCATCACTCTGAGTGTCTCCCCTTTCCTCCTTCTTCCCCAGCTTTATATGCTGAGCATGATGTCTTATGGTGTGGGTTATCCCTGTGGCCAGTTGGGGTCAGCTCTCCCAGCTGAGTCCCCTCCCAGCTTCTTGTTCCCCCCAGCCTGCTCGCTGGTGGGGCGGGGTGAGGAGCAGGAAAAGACTTTACTCTGTGTGAGCCCTGCTCAGCTTTAAACATCCCTCAATTAACAACACTGCTTTCAGCACAAATCTAAAATGTGGCCCCATACTAGTTACTATGAAGAAAATTAACTCTACCCCAGCCCAAACCAGCACATGGGGCCATAGTACAGCTTAGTGATTACATAAATAACCATGTTTTCTTTTCAAGACAGCAAGTAATGGTCCCTGGAGGTGCTGTGCAGCTGTAGAACCTCTACAAGCTCTTATAGTCCTTCAGAGACACTTTTTTTCCCCCACTGCCCCCTGACTCACTTGTTTTTAATGTTATTTACAACACTTAATAACTAACTCTAAATTGCCTTGAGAAACCACTGGATTCCTGGACGTAGCTAAACTGACTTTGTTAGTCTGTGTGGATTATCCTCTTTCCAGAGCCAGTGGAGAGAGTGCTTCAGTGCACAATATAGCCCATCTTTTGAAATTCATGAAGGGTTTTTCTTTACCTGCTGGGTTTTGTTTCTCTAGGCCAGGTGCTGTCAAAACCAGAGATCTGCTGGCCCTTACATCCTCTCTATGAGGGAAGGGGGAAAAACAAAGAAACTGGAGAAAATTCACCCAGCAGGTGTGTAGGCAACATGTGGCTCACAACCTTTACACCTCACCGTGCATCCAGATGTGCACGTGGTTAACTCTCAACAGCCAAACAGGCTGACCTTACACCACAGGCAGGGCTGAGATGCTGAAAGCCAGCAGCATCTTGCTGCTGAGCCAGGACTCAGGATAGGATGAGTTCATAGGGATGGATATGCTTGAGGAGCCTTTTGTCACTACTGCAACTGTTCTCTCTTCTGCTGGTGCTGCTGCCTAAAAGCATTCTGTTAATAACTATTAGGTTCCTGAAACCGTCAGCTTGTTTTACAAGTCATGCATTTTTAATACCATATTGGATTTGAGGCTTCTTTTTTTTTAAATCTTCCATTTTTTAGCACTGAAATGCCTGGATTTAGATTTTTTTTTCCCCTCTGATATTACAGGTCTGTGCCTTAGTGAAAAAGGAAAAAAAAAAGTTCATCTGGCTCATAATCAAAAGACTCGAGGCTGGGATGTTGTAGGGACCTCACTCACCCTTGCAAGCTCTGTGCTGAGACTACAAGAGTCAGTAGGATTGTCTGTACCCCCAGTTCAGTGATGAAACCCCAAGTGTTAATTCTCAGGGAGAAGAATTCCTGAGTGACATTGCAGATGGTTTATGTAAAGCTCTTTGTCTCTTCTCTTACTGCTGTGAATTTGGACCAGCACTTGTAGCAGAGGTGGAGGGGCTACATCACTGGAGATGTTCCCTTTCTGTGTAAATGATTTTGTGGCCAACACAGTGTCTCCTGCAGTTGCTGTAACACCAATTTATGCACAAATCCCACTTAGAGGGAAGCTGACAGATGCTGAATCATGCAAATGAAACAGCAGCCTGTGAGATTCCCAAACACCACAATTTGAGGACCTCCATCTTGAAGGGAGCTGCAAAATTACTGTGCATGCAATCTCCCATCGAGTTCAGTCTGAATCTCTCACTTACTGCCAAGTCATTCTCCCTTTAATTAATATTTAATCCTGTTGATGCAACTTGTCTACTTATTTTCCCAGTTGTTTGCAGTGAGGATTTCCCAAATTGTTTCCTCAGGGCACTTGCAAAGTCACGATCTCACATCTGAGGAGTTCCTCACAGCTCAGTTATCGAAATTTCTTGCTGAAAAATATTGTACTTTTTAATTAAAAACAAAATATTACCCAGCAAAACCAACCTGGAGGTAGTTTGAAAATAAGAGGGCTGTTTTGTTAAAAAATAAAGAAAAAAGACCCAAACCCCAAGTGGATTAGCAGTTACAGCATTGCATGTTGAGAAACTATGTGAAATCTTTCCCCAGTGATAGATAATGGTGAAGAGCCTGAGATTGAGCTGTGTCACCTTATGAAAATGTCAGAAGCTGAAACCACAGGAGATGTTAGTTGCTGGAAGATCTTCCATAACTGAACAGGCTGAGTTTGAGAAGGGATTATTCCTTGGGCAGGCCAGCAGAAAGCCTCTGTTTGCTCTGCATTAAGATGGAGCAAGGACCTGTATTGGTTCAGAACCTGCAGTTTACTTGAAATTAATCCTGAGCTCAAGTGGGGAACCCTGATGGTGCCCAGACAGTCTTTATTCTGGTTTTATCCTTCTAACTAGTGCAAGACCACAGCTTTCTCCCAGGTTAATCTACAGCCTGAGCAAGGCAAGCCTGTATATCTGTGCTTCAGAAAGGCACAGCGAGGAATTCCTCATTGACTCATAGAATCACTATGGTTAGAAAGGACCTCTAGGATCACCAAGTCCAACCACCATCCCAACGCTTCCCTAACCACCAGACCATAGCTTCCTGCTTAGTGTTTGCAGAAGTGTAAGTAAATACACCAATACCTGTGCAAGAGACCCAACAGGAGTGCAATGTGATGCACCCTGGGGGCTGCTTACACAACGTTTTGGCAGAAGGGATTTAAAGTGTTGGGGCGGAAGTTTGGGGCAGCTGCAGTCTGTGCCCTACGTGTACTGAGCCCTCTCTGCTTCCCTCCTGTGGTGACCCCTGTACCACCAGACAGTCCTGTTGAGCAAAGACCATTTCATAGGGTCTCTGTGCTACAAGCAATGATTAGAGTGCTTTTTCATTTGGTGCTGGACTTCTGTAAAAGCTCTAGGTGCAACTAGAGCAGGCTATAGATGTGTCTTACAGTGAGGGAGGCATGACGTGTCCCCAGTCTGGGCTCTGTGCTTTCACAGGGATGGGTAGAGGCTGCCCTAGTGTGGTGGAACACAGCAAACCAGCTGTGAGCCGAGGCTGGGCTGGGTCTCCAGGCCTGGGGCAGCAATGGGCAGCAGGACCATCTTGGGACAGACAGTGTCCCTGTGGGCAGAACTGCTGTGGATTTGATGAGTTACCAGGTGGAGGATACCCTGTGCAGAGCTACCCGAGCTTCGTGTGCCCTTTGCTGAGGCACAGCAGCTTCTTGGCCCTGTCAGATGCACGCTGGAGGCTGAGCATAAGGCAGGTGTGTGGTTGTCCTTTTAGTATGTACCAGATTGCTTCACAGTTCACACAACAGACTGGTGGTGCCTCCCACCCTCTCAGCTGTCATGCAAGAGAATGACAGGGCCAAGCTTGGTCCCTGTGACCCAGCTTGTGACCTTGTTTCTGTCCTTACTATCACCTTTTTCCTGAATGAGCCTGTTGACCTCAGTGAGGTTACTGAAGGGATTAAATTTACACAGCAGAATTAGGGCTAGCAAGAGGCGAACCTCAGTTGTTCATGTGAATCAGTGAGGTTTCCTCCCACCACAGTTTATTTTTGTACTTCAGGAGGAAAAAGGTCCCAGGAAAACTGACACTGCTGTTTGTAATGCTGGTGTCAGTTAGGAACTCAGCCAAACCCACCACTTTGTTCCACCAAGACCTCTGGCAGATAAAACAGTTGTGAGAAACCACTCTCTGACCAGGTGGCTCTAGATGTGAGACAACAGCTCTGCCCTGGTACAGCCAGCAGCACCAAGCCCTCAATTGGGCACAGTGTGGAGGGGGTACAATCCTGCTCAAGGAGTAGGCACTGTACAAAGTACTCCATGAAGGGAATGTCTCAGAGGCAAGAAGTTCTCCTGGTTTGGGTAAGGGACTTCCCAGATAAAGAATATTTTGTTGATATTTCCTTTGGGTTTGCTAAGAAGCTGGGAAAGGTGGTAATGAAGATAGTGACAGAGAGTAGAGGCTGTTGAGAAATGGTAAACAAGCCGTGGGGAGCAGGGGTCTCCTTCTGTGTGGAGATTCCCCATGGAGTTACTGCAGGGGCTTCCATCCTCAGCTGACATGTCCTCTGAGTAGCATTAATGCTCTCTGGTGTCTGTGAGTGTTGAGAAAGACAAAATACTCAGTGTGAACCTTAGGGGATGATCGTGTGCTGGCACAAAGCTTTTCCCCAAGAGGGAAGTTTACTGTCATGTCTCTTCACTTCCCCCTAGACATACCTGGTCCTGAGGACCACTCAGCCTTTCACTGAAGGTACAAGGGTGGACACTATGCTGCTCACTAGCCCTATACTTTAATTAATGAGAAAACAGATGAGGAATTATTTCCTTCTGCCACTGGCTGCTTGGAAGCCCGGTCGATATTTTGAGTACATTTAGGAAGAGTTTAGTATGTTGTAGAAGAAAAGTTCACAAGAAGGTAGTGGAAGAATAGCAGCAGTAGGATCTTGAATGTGAATATGCTCAAAGTGTGAGAGAGGCACAGCATGAAGCCCATTCCTCCTCTTGTCCTCCCTACTGAAGATCAGAGAAAACAAGACATGAGAAAAGGAAAGAAAAGCAATGAGATGGAAAATGAGAGTGGAGGGGTTGAAGGGTTTGTTTTTAAAGAGAAATAATGTAAGTACAGGGCAGAACATGCACAGAGAAGGGGCAAAGGAGATGCTGCCTGCTGTCCCTGAGTTTCCCTTGTGACACATCTACTGACTTCTCAGTGAGATGCAGGATTTTGTACACAGAGAAAACTGCAGCTGATCAGAGCTTGTAGGGAAGCCCTCATGTTTTCTCTTCTCTGCCAGCCTCTCCCTTGAAATGTAAATAAATAAGGTTGGAGACACACATAATGAGGCCCAGGGGTAAGGGACTAAAAATCCAACATCATGTTTTCTTTGGCTGAATTTCTGAAAACAAAAAAAAGAAAACCCACAAACAAACAACACCAAAAAAAAAAAAAAAAAAGCTAGATGAGGAATAATATAAAAAGAAACCAGACCTCTAGTTCACCACATAGGAAGGCTCAGAGCTGCAGCAGAGAAGCAGTGGTATGCAAACTAATGAGTAAATAAACAGTGGTGTATTCTTCCTACAAAGACCTTTGAAAGCAGATGGGAACCAACACCTGAGCAAAGCCTGCTTTGCAACTTGGTGCTGCACACAGGAGTGAACTACATGGTTAGTGGCCAGAAAATATTCAGCAGGTTTTGAGAGCTTTTCTGAGCTTCATTGCTTCCCAACTAGCTGCTGACCCAAGGTTGAGCAGAATAGAGCGACACTGTGGCTAAAACAGCCATTGCATTTTAGCTACAAGCTACTCCTGCACAGCGAGGAAGGCAGGGTTAAAAGGCTACTTTTGAGGGAGAAGATCTCTAAGAAGGCCGCCAGTGGGATGGTTCTTCTCCTGAAGTCCCAATATCTGAAGCAATACTTCATTGCACACGTTAGGAGACAAGTGAACGTGTCTCTTTGCAACTGCATGAGCTGGCTTGGGGTTGCAGCTCTGAGGATGGAGCTGCTGAGTGGCAGCAGAACGGCTGCAGTCAGCAACGGGGACTTTTACTGACTGCCTGGGAAAAGGATCAAAGTGAAATCTTTTCATGTTGTGTTTTCTCGTGAAGATTGTTCCCCTACACTTGGTACCACTTCTCTCTGAAGCATTGCTTTTGATGTGGCATGCAGCATTATACTAACAGGAGTGCAGATGGGCTTTCCTGCTAGCCAAGCTTGTCATTGAATAAGATGTATTTCAAGGTGTATAAAAAAGGCCATCTCCTCCCTTTAAAAGAGTCATGTGCATTTCTGTAAGACCCACTGCTGCCCCCAGGCCTCCTGGGCTGTGTCCTGCAGTGACCATCTCAGGTCTCTGCAGATGCCCTGGTCAAGCAAGCACAAACCAACAGGCATCTGATTTCCATCGTTTGCTGCAGTGCAGTCAGCTCCGTGGCACAGTGCTAGTGCCTCTGCCTGGGAAGCAGGCAGGGAACCATTTAGCTACTCCATGGCAAAGTCAGCTCCAGCTCTGCCCTGCCCTCCTCCTCCTCTTGACACTCTGCTCCGAGGCATGGGAATCCTGCCTGACCATGCTCCATTAGAGAGGTCTTCTGGGCGCTGAGCAGCTGACATCAAGGAAAGCACTGTTGCAAAGCAGTGTGGTAGTACAGGAGCCTCTGCTTGTTAGGGAGAGAAGAAATCTGAAGCAATTCATGTTTTACCTGCAGCGTATTTACACATTCCAGGGAAGGGCACATGTGACTGCAGGGCTGCTGTGATGGGCTGGAAGGGCCGTGTCACAGCATTTGCAAAAGCAGCACACTGTGATTTCGAATGTGTCTGTTCCTGATTTGTTTGGCTTGATCAACAAAACACCTGAGCACCTACTCCACTCTCACCTCACTCAGACAACAGGGGTAGTGCAGCTGTGGGCACAAGCCCTTCAGTGGGAGCACAGAGTCTCTCTGGGAGCAAGCCTTTAGGCTTGAGCATGGGGGACCCTTGGGTGCCCCCAAAAGCACAGAGTATGTCTGGGGGTGCCTGGGGCTGTCCTGTGCTGCCCCACACACCTGGCCATGCTAGCCACCCACAGGTAGCCGACAGAAGGTGTTGCACACCCAGCTGGTGACCTCTCACTGCTCACTCAGGTGTAACGTTCTGTGAGTGTTTTGCTGCATTGCTGGGCAGGGTTAACACTGTCTGTGTGCTGGGCAGAGGGCTACGTGGTAGTGAGTTCCTGTGGAGCACCTGGATAACTGCCTTAGTTCAGGGTTTTTTAGAATTGTTTGCAGACACTTGAAGAGGAAAAAAAAAAGAATACCTCCTGACTGCCTGCCTCTCTTTGGAGACTTTTGGAGTCAGGAGACTGTGAGTGTGGCCCCACAGAGATGATTTGGATCTCCTCCCCAGCACCAGTGGTCCAGCAGCAGTGTACAAGCAAAGCCAGCTTCTGCTGCTGTGTGTATGCAATTCATTTGCTCCCAGTTTCACACTGAAAATGGGCAGACAGCCTTCAGAGCAATGAAATACAGGTTTGCCCTTTGCACAGGAGCAGAGGACCTAGCTGGAGTTTGGGGATTATTTTCACCATCAAAATGACAGGGGTTGAGTATGGCTGTGAGACACGGGTAGTTCCATCCCTCAGTGCATTGGCCAATTCTGCCCATCTAAAGATCAAGGTTATTAAACACAGTCCTGTGTGGTGCTGCTGAGGTGACAAGTGCTCGTGAGCAGCAAACTCACACTGAATTCAGGGCTGAACAGATGAGACTTTTCATATAGCCTTCTGTATCCTTTTAATAGAGCACTATAACTGAGGTTATTAATTACATCAACAAAGAGAGGAACATTGGGTATTTTCCCTGGGGTTTCATGGCATGCAGAGCTAGAACAAATCCTCCGTGCCAGCAGTCTCCAGTGGGTTTGAACATGAGCTTAGGAGCCAGGGACACCTGGTTCTTTCATTGGCTTTGATACAGGCTCATTGTGCGGTATCCAAAAAATCCCTTGAAGTTTGTTTTTGGGAGGTACTGAGCAATCACTGCTGCTCAGCACATCTGAAACCAGCCCAGTCTGGTCATCTGTAAAACCCAGCCAAAAGCTCCTTTGAGCTCACTGAACAAAAGTCACGTTATGAATGCAAAGTTTATTAGATATCTACCATGTAATGTCATGTAGACTTGTAACTCGGTAAACACTGCAGATATTCCAGAGACACAAAATCTTATCTGTAGTAAACACATTCTGAAGCTCCTCACTGAATTACTCTAAGCCTCTGATGTCCCTTCGCAGATTTTGGTTGAGTTTTGGCCCTTGAAGGTATTTGTAGACTACTGCCATGTTCCTCTACTGAATATCTGCCAGATCCATCAGTCCAAGGCCCTTCTGTTTCCAACACAGCAGATGCACTTAAAATTACGAAGCCCAGAGTAAGCAAAACTAAAGTGTTTAATCTATTATTAATCAGTCAGTTGCAGAAATGATAGGGCTCTGGGGGACCTCAGAAAGACATCAATATTTATGGCCTCGTTAGCAAATGACACTTTTTTTTTTAAAAAAAGACAACAGAATTATGAAGGATGTTTATGTTTTGTGTCATTCTATAAAGAGGCAATGTCATGTTTTGGGATAGGAGGATGCAGAACAAGGTATTTAATATTTATCACAAAGTATTGAGACTTCCACTGTATTTTTATTCTTCCTGGTCCAAGCTTTTGCCTTCTCAAAAAGCAATGACCCAAGTTGAGATCAGAGAGCCCAAATCATTCCAATACATCATTTAATGAAAAGATAAAATCTCCCTAATTCCATTTGCCAAGATAAATTATATAAATTCCATAAAAGAGAAGCAGTGAAATATGATTTCAGTTCCAGAAAAGCTCCACTCATTACAGGCATTTTTTTTCTGCATTAAGTGAGACTAAATTTATATTGGGTATTAGGAAAAATTTCTTCACTGAAAAGATTGTCAAGCACTGCAAGAGAAAACTGCTCAGGAGAGTGATTGAGTCACCATTCCTGGAGATATTTAAATGATGTGTAGATGTGGTGATGAGGGGCATGGTTTAGGGGTGGACTTGGCAGTGCTGGGTTAATTGTTGGACTCGATGGTCTTAAAGGTCTTTTCCAACCTAAAGAATTCTATGATTCTGTAGATAACTCATCCTGTAATGACTGTGCTTCGCAGTGTTTTGCAAGTCTTACTTGAGTTTGTTGGTGACATTTTCTGCACCCACCTCAGTGGTGCTGATTTTAATACCACTGTTACCCCTGGTATGCAACTCTCTCAGCTTGATTAGTTTTTAACTTCATCTGCTCATTAGCTGTTTTTTCCACACACTGTGTCTTGTTTTCATTTTTTTAAAACTAATTTTATTTTCTTTTTAATGAAGTATTTTTATTTTAATTGATAGTTTTAATATCCCCCTTAGTCTTTTTTGCAGTTTCTTAATTTTTGCTATAGATCTCTTTTCTGGAGTAATCTCCCTCATCTCAAGATGCCACTATCATTTCAACAACCTCTTTATTGAATGTTGTTGTTTTCTGTTTTATACAAAAGATGTTGAGGAAGAGAGCAATGGAGCAGAGACTAAAATCCAAGGAGAAATGAAAGGATAAACTAAATAATTCTGAGAATAACACTGAAAAAAACATGTAGTCTATGAAAGGAGCAAAGAAAAGAGGTAGAGAGAGGACATTTCAAAGGAAAGAAACAGAGACAAACCCTTAGCCAATGCAGAGTTGCCTTCAGGTCATTGATCTCATCACTTATCATGGCTCACACTTGTACTTCTCATGCTGTCTCTCAGTCTGGTCACTGATTTTCCCTCCCTCATACCCAACACAGGTTTTTCTAAATAGGAAAATGAGGTATACAGCACATTAATTCACCTTCTAATAATGCACAAACAGAAGACCCGCCCACCTGGGCTTGAGTCCAGCAGCACAAAGCATCAGGGACCAACAGAGGATCTCTCCCTATGCAGTTTGATAGTAGAAAGTCTTGTAGCATCTTCAAATTGTTTTACAGGATCTGACAGCTTTCCAAGAGCTCCCTACACCAGGCATTCCCCTTCCTTAATCTTTCTGTCCCAGGAGCTTGAACCTTTGTTCTCCAACACATGAGACCTTTAATCCCTGTGACTGGAGACTGGTTCATTGTGCTCTTTGTGTGCCAGGAAATGAGACGTGAGATCCCTCCACCTCTGCTCTCAGCAAGGCTCGAGGATGTTTCACAGGTACCTCCTCATCCATGTGAATGGAGCACTGGGGCATTGTCCTCTCTCAGTTGGGTGCTAGCCTCTCCTGAGGGATGTGAGACTCCTCTGGAAAGGTGGGTATGAGTAGTGGGTTG
>NW_008593225.1:626-840 GCF_000691845.1 Merops nubicus | reverse complement strand
CTCTGAAGTGGCCACCAGTTGGACTAGGTGGCAACTGTAGGTCCCTTCCAGCTGAACTGGGCTGTGCCTATTCCTTGTGCTCATGATGAGAGGAACTTTGCCTGCAATGTCAGGGGCTTTTTCAGCTCCAAACGCGCTTTCAAGGGCACAGAACGTGAAGGTCACAAGCAGAAACAGGACATTATTCAGTGCTCTTTAACATTATTTTACTATA
>NW_008593225.1:0-328 GCF_000691845.1 Merops nubicus | reverse complement strand
GGCTCCATGTCCGTGCTACTCGGCCCCTGCAGTGCCCTGGTGCCTGCCCACCACCTGGGCTGTAGGGGCAGGGGAGCTGGAGAGGGGCAGCTCCTGCTAGGGCATAGACCTGGAGACCTGCCCAGCAGAGGTTACTGTGCCCGAGGCAGAACCCCTGGGGACACGGAACCAGGGGAGAGCAGAGCTTGGCCTTCTACCAACTTCTGCTGCAAAGAGAGCGTGAGCATGAGTGGGGCTGAAGGCGCCGTGAGGAGTTGTGACAAGAGGCTGAGCTCAATACCCTGGGATAGGGGAGGAAATAGGGCAAGCAGCCTCCCCTGCATTCCAC
>NW_008593224.1:7109-17668 GCF_000691845.1 Merops nubicus | reverse complement strand
CCTCTGTAGACCCTCTGACCCTCCAGCAGATCCATGCTGCCACCCACCTGGTGTCCTGTGCAGCCTTGCTGAGGGTGCCCCTGGCCTGGCCCATCGACCAGACATTCCTGGGGCACTGGGGGACAGGGACACTGGGGCACAGGGACACTGGGGGACAGGGACACCGGGGACACCACTGTCCCCCCCGGGTGTGCAGCACCGAGCGCTCCCGCTCGCTCAGGGCTTTCAGTGCTCCCCCAGCCACAGCTCATCTGCTCAGCTGCCCTCAGCACCCCCCAATACCCAGGGGATTTCTGTGGCTGCTTCGCTGCTCCTGGGGCAGCAGGGTGAGGTGGCTGCTTGCCCCAGGCCAGGGAGGGACACTGCTGTGCTGGGCTGGGCTGTCCTGCCCGGGGAAGGGGAGAGGGCCTGACACAGGACAGTCACACCTCGCCCAGAGCTGCGCCAGCTCCTGCAGGGCTCTGCTATTTTGGGCCCCCAAAAAGCTGACGGGTCCATTTGTGACTGTCTCTGCCCTCCAGCCATCAGTGATGAGCCGCAGTGGTCACAAAAGAGCCCGTTTCAGCAGCAGGATTTGCTTTTCCTTGCCCAGGCTGTGGCCAAACCATGTTGCCAGGGCTCGCTGAGGGGTGGCACTGTGTCTGCTTGCTCCTCTAGCTGCAGGGGGATGGAAGCCTGGCCAGGATTGTCACTCAGCCTGGTGCTCCTGCAGCACAGGAGGGATGTGCCAGGCCCAGTAACCTGCAGCTAAAACCAGCATCACAATCTGTGCTTGTTCTCAGGGCTGGCCTTGGGGAGAATCCAAGAGTCACACGGATTTCCTTTTCCTCCAAGCTGGAGGGAAGAAAACCAAAAACATTTGTCCTGAGCCACTGCTGCTTCCAGAGGGAGTGAAATCCTCCAAGGACTGAGCTGAAGCAGCGAGGTGAAGATTCACAGCTGAGCCTGTGTCCTCCCCCAGCTACCCCATCACCACCTCCACCAGACAGCTCTCCTGTCCTGCTTCTCACAGCAGCAATACAGAGCTTCCCCTCATCACCCAACAGAGTGTCACTGGAAGCGTTACCTGCCCGGGTTCATCAGCCAGGTCCTTCCTTCACCCCGTGGGGAGAGCTGGCATCTCCCCTGGGGCTGCAGCCACCCCCTGCAGGGGCTGCACTCTCTCCTGGGCATGCAGATGTGCTGTTTCTAAACCCAGCCATGCTGAACACCTCCAGAAGAGCAGGTCTGGCCCGTGGCAGAGACCTGGCAGAGCTGGCGTGGCTGGGACACATCTGGGCTCACTCAGGTCACTGTGTGTTGCCCCCTCCTGCTCATACCCAGAGCCCTGAGCTGTTGCTGCTGCCTTGGAGCCGTCCCATGGCTGGGCCTGCAGCACCCCGCTACCTCTTTTTTGTCAGGACAAAAGGTTTTCTGTCTTAGGAAAGTAAAAAGCTCAAAACGTCTCTCAGGCTCCTTGTGTTTTTATTACAGATACCAGGATTTACCTTCCTGACCCTCCCTTGACCATCCGATGGCCACACGGGGCCTGCCCTGAGGTGTGGCTCCACCTGGTGACCCAGCCCACGGGGCTGTGTGTGCCCAGCCAGGAGATGCCCAGAGACCCCTGGCAGCAGCTCCTTGCTGAGACACAGTGAAAAGGAGGCAGGGTGGATATTTCCAAGCCTACCGTGTCCAGGGTGGAGATCCCATCCCTGCCTGGGGTTTGTTGTGGGTCACCACTGAAAGTCCCAGCCCGGGAGCCAAGCTCGGCCCCGTGGCTCTGGAAGGGGCCCGGGCCACAGCCACCTCTGAGCCCTGCAGGGGAGACCTCAGCCAGGCTGGCTGGTGTGCCCCTCTGCCTGCTTCTCATACTGCTGTTGTTCTGTTCATCTCCTGCCTGAGCACAGTCACCCTCCTTCCACAGGGGGATGTATTCAGCTTCCCATATTTGTTTGCTTTTCAGAGGACTTTTTTTCCACCAGTTTAACCAATTACTTTCTGCAAACAACAGTTACCTTTTGGCCTCACACGGCTGGCAGCAGTGAGTCAGCGTTCGAACCGGGATCTCCTCCCTGCGGCGCGCTGTTGCAGCTGGTGCCACCTAGCCGAGAAACGCTGGACGGCAACCACCGGCTCCCGGGCGTCAGGCGGCCCCAGGGGGTGGAACACGGCTGGGAAGAGATCCGCTCTCAAGGGTTTGTCGCGACAGGCCGAGGGGTAAGGGCTTTAAGCTAGGAAAGGGCAGATTTAGGTTAGACATTAGGAAGTTCTTTACTTTGAGTGTGGCTGATGGCTGGAACAGGTTACCCTGTCACCTCTCACTGGCAGAGGCCCCATCCCTGGGGACATTCCAGGTCATGATGGGGCTCTGAGCACCCTGCTCTAGCTGGGGATGTCCCTGCTCCCTGCAGGGGGTTGGACTGGATGACCTTCAGAGGTGCCTCCCAAGCCAGCACATGCAGGGACTGTTCTCTGGAGGAGCTGTAGCTCTGCTGGTGCCTGGATGAACCTCGAGGCCAGGCTGCCCAGGCCAGGCCTGCACTGTGTCCCCTCTGTCCCCCCCCTGGTGCTCCCCCTGGGCCACTGCTGAGTGTTGTGGTTCCTGGCTCAGCCCTGGCACGGCCGAGCCACAGGGACACCGTTAACTCAGCCCTGGCCCGGAGCTCTGCTCCCACTTCTGTGTCCTTCTGCCCACAGGTTTCAAGGGACCTGGCTCTGTCTGACACCTCAAGGAGCAGAAGCATCAGCACACCACGCTGAGAAACATTCAAGTGCTTGTTTTATTCCTAGTGAGAGCAATATGCCCAAATGCACCTCTCCAAAGCTGGAGGAAAGAACATGTACCTCCTTGGTACAGACCAAAGCACAGCCAAGAACACACATCACAGAGAAAACTTCTGTTTAAAAGAGCACTGCTGACCTGAGCCCAACACGAGACTGGAGGGGCACCACAGCCTAAGGAATCAGACCTGAGGAAGTCCCTTGGCCCAAGGCAACAGCTCCAGTCTGCAGGTCCTTGGCCAGGCTGGACACGAATCACTCCGTGGTCTGAGATGTCAGAATGGCTTTAAACAAAGGCAAAGAAGAAAGCAGAACCATTTTGTGCCTCTCTTTCAGCTGTACTGGTGGCAGGTCTGACACTCAGCACCAGGGTTTCTCCAACCTGTAGCTACACATTGACTTTGGGTGTTGCAGCCTGGGCTTTGTACACAGGCTTTGGTTTTTTGGACTGAGAACAGCCCTTTAAATACTTAGAGAGTTATGCTGAATCCAAACCTGCCTTGAAAGAGCTGAATTCATGCAGATGGCAGTCTGTCAAAAAGCTTGCATGAAATCTCCCACTGTCGTTAGTGGCTCATTAGTTGGGGCTCGTTATGAGCTGGGGAACAGGAAGAGAAGGACACCCCAGCAGCCAGTGACTGA
Organism: Merops nubicus; assembly: GCF_000691845.1. Classification (NCBI taxonomy): domain Eukaryota; kingdom Metazoa; phylum Chordata; class Aves; order Coraciiformes; family Meropidae; genus Merops; species Merops nubicus. Next base: position 14,263 of record NW_008593224.1, on the reverse strand, counting down.
GCAGCTGACAAGCAACAAACAGCTCCAGCCTTCTGCAAGGTGTGGGGGCTGCAAACCCCGGAGCTTAGCTCAGCACAGCTCCCCCAGTCCCACCGCGGCTCCTGTTTCACCGCTGCTCAGAGCAGGTTTTGAAATGCAAATTTAAGTCACCACACTTGCCACCAACCTTCTCAGGGGTCACACACCTGCACTACTACACCAGCGAGTTCCACCAGGAGGCTGTGAGGAATGTCCCCTCGAAACTGCAAGGGAAACTTCACTTCCACTTAGAGTCTCTCCCACAGCAGCAGCAGGTTTATAGATTTGTACTTAATTTGTAAAACAAAACTGGAGCTTGGTCAAAGTCTCATCTGAAAAGCCTGGCAGGTGCAGCAGCCCAGGGAGAATGTGACATTTTATTTGTTCAAATATAGCTTTTGGAGCAAAACCAAAACCTAAGAGCCATTTTGCTAGAAATTAGCTTCTTTTCCCCATGAATACTTGGGGTTTGTTTTGGGCTCGAGGGATCTGAAGGAGATTTGACAGAAAACATTTTTGTGGGGAATCCAGGTCACGTTTTCAGGTGAGCAAAACAAATCCCCAAGAGCAGCAGCTGAACAGTCCCCACCATGCCACAGGCTTTTGGAACAGGACTGCACCTCCCCTGCCCATGGAGCACTGGGGCACAAACAGACCCACGTGCTCACCCCCAGGGTTTCCAGCAGGACACATTTTCAGGAATAAGTTATAAATAAATACATGTGTTAACTCACTAAATGCTACTTCAGTCACTAGTCCACGGACGGACACTTCAGTCTCTGAATCTGTCCACACTCCTGGTGTCTAAAGGTCCAGAAGCAGAGGTGCAGAGAAGGCACACAAAGGCCCTCCAGGCCACCTGGGATGGGCAGAGGTGGCACCTGAGCATGTGCCAGGAGAGCTCCAGAGTCTGCTCACAGGACAATCAACGTGCAGCTCCTGGGAAGACACCGGCCCCTGAGGTGGGAGCAGCCCCGGGCACCCAGAGGGACTCTGTCCACCCCAGCTCCTCCTGGGGGTGCTACCCCATGGCTGTGGCCGAGTCCTGGGTGCTGCTCCCCTGCTCCAGGCCCACCCTGCGCAGGGACTGGTGGTACTTGTGCCTGCCCAGCTCCAGGGTGGCCTCCATCTCCTCAGCAATGTCCTGCCGGCCGCTCTCCCTCACGGCTGCCAGCAGCCTGCTCACACAGCCAGGATCCTCCGAGTGCTGCACAGCCCAGGAGAAAAGCATGTCCTGCACCTGCTTGTCCAGGTCCTCTCTGCAGAACGGGCAAAGCACAGAAGTAACCAGCACACCCTTGGTTGGCAGCCCAAAGAGGCCTCACCCGAGTCCTAGCCCGTGGCTGGAGCCCCAGGGACACACCCCAGCCACACAAAGCACTTGGTGGTCCTGCCTCTTCCCCACCCACAATACAGGGGCTGCAGCTTCTCCACTAAAATCCCTCCAGAATTTTTATTCCTAATGGAAATATCAAATTAAAGCATTCTGCTTCTGACTGTAAATTCCCCAGAGGAACAGTGGTTTGGTCATAACAGTTCTCATTCTCCCATACTGCTCTGGCTTTTGGGTCAGGCTGCGTGTCCCATGATGTACCAGAAGCTCTCTCTGAATAGGATGATATTCAGAATTAATGCCAGAGACCACTGCTCATTGTCAGCCATGGAGACTGGCCAGGAACCCAGATCACAGAACAAAACAGGAATGCAACTCATCTCAGCTACAAAGCTCACGGGGTTTGTTATTTCCCAATTTTGCTTTTCAGACGTAAAGCTTTGCTTTGTAACAGCAAGAGAAAATACTCAGTTTTCCATAAAAAAAGTCATGTTTTGAGAAGAGCCATCAATCAACTCATCTTTTATCCAGTGAAACAATTCCAGTGGGAAAACTTTCCATCCGCCAGGCATTAGTTTCTGCTATTACACTGCAGGTAGGTAGGTAGATAGACAGACAGAGAGATAGAATGGTTTCACACTGGAAGGGGGTAAATTTAGTCTAGAATTTAGGAGATTCCTCACTCTGAGGGTGGTGAGACAGTGGAACAAGTTGCCCAGGGAAGTTGTGGATGCTCCATCAGAACAGACCAGGTTGGATGGGATTTGAGCACCCTGCTCCGGTGGGAGGTGTCTGGGTTGGAACCAGATGATCTTTCAGGTCCCTCCCAAGCCAACCCAGTCTGTGGTTCCCTGTCCCCAGGGCAGTGCCCCCCTGCCCAGCACAGGCCCCTCCTCACCTGTTGTTGTACGCGATGCGCTGGATCTGCTGGTAGGTGAGGCCCAGGCTGAGCCCCACGCTCTGCCAGTCGGGCCCCAGGCGCCTGGCGATGCCCAGCAGGTTGCTCTGGGTCAGGTAGCCCGTCTCGGCGTTGCCCAGGTTCAAGGGAGGGAAGGAGAAGCCGTTCAGGGCACTGGGGTTCTCAGCCCAGCGGGGTTTCAGTCGCTGGGGGTGAGAGGAAGCATGTAACAGTATTGGTGGTGTAGAGGACAGCGTCTGGCCAGTCAGTCTCACACTGAAATCCCCTGCTGGGGAGGGAGGAGATCTTGGGGCTGGAGCACCAGGCTGTAGGACACAAGCAGCACTCGCACCAGCAATGACCAGCACTGCTCAGTGCCTCTGAAAACTATCAAATCATGGTGTTCAGTCATAGCTCACACTGGAAACTCCCCTTCTTGTCTTTGCAGAGCATATTTCAATGAACCACATCCCCAGAGCACATTGCCTCAGTGGTAAGAGCACTCACTCTGGATTTGCAGTCGAGGCTGCACATGGCAGACAGGGAAGTGAGATCATGGCACGTGCTCTGAAGGGACGTGTTCAGCCAGCAAAGGTTTTTGTTGTTTGAAGCTTCTCAAAACTCAATTCCATAAGCCAGAGTTGCATTTCTCACATACCATACATACCAGAATACTCAACACCTGTATTCAAATCCAGCCTGCCTACCTCATCCTAGACCTTTCTTTTTTCCTGCTGTGTGACTAAGAAATTTATGAACAAAACAGACACTTCCCTTAATTACAGTGAGTTCCCTCCTGTTCTGCATCCCTCACTCGTTCAACAGCTCCACCCTCTCTGACCACCCATCCAACAAGCCTGTGCTTGACAGGCAAGCTGAGCAGGAGAGCTGGAGAACACTCCCAGCTCTTCAAGGTTCTCCTTTCAGGAGAGCCCACGGGGATGAGGAACCTCCAGCACGGCAAGGCTGAGCCCCCTCCTGCAGTCAAATGAGCTGAGCAGGAAGGCTGTGCCCTTACCCCACCCAGAGAAGTTTTTCTGTAGGAGACAAACAACTCACGGGCAGTTTGATGGGCAGAGTAGCGAGCCAGAGGGAGTCTGGTCCCTTCCTCCTCCTGCTGGCATCCTCGGGGACACTCTCAGGAACTGCCCCTCGGTAGAAGGAGACCTTTGCAAACAGAGAGCAGCAGTGAGGCTTGGATTCAAAGCAGTGGCCAGGCCTGCTGGCTCCATGTCCTGCCTGCCTGGCACGGAATGAAGTCACCGTTCCTCACCCATCCTCAGCCTGTAAACAGGGCCTCCCAACAAAGTGCAACTGGGAGGAGTGCTGAGGTTCTGTCACAAAGACTCAGTCCAACACCTCAGGAGTTAATGGTAGGAAAGTAAGTCAGAGAGCTGAGCCATGAGTGATCCTCCCAGAGTGCTCCTCTTGTTTGCTCAGGGTTTAGTCAGGGAAATTCAAAGGCCAGGGGGGTGGTGGTGGGAAGAGTCATGCCTGGTGCTGGGAGATGATTATGAGGAGCACTGTAAAAACAGTGATGATGATGAATGAGGAAAAGTCAGGGTAAGAGGTTGCTCACCTGGCCTTTTACAGCTTGGCCTTTCCTGTCTACAAGGGAGGTCACATAGATTTCCTTCATGTTCTTCAAGTGGGAGTAAAAGATAAAGGCGAGCCGTCCATCCACGCAGTCGGGGCGATCTGTGCAGGGTGCAGCAAACACTCAATCCTGCAGGGCAGGGGCAGCCTCCCAGGCCTGCCCCACTGCCCACCACCCACCAGCAGCCTCCAGGCTACCAGCTCCTCCTCCTCATGCCTGAAAGAACTGCAGCCCCCCCTTCCTTGCAAGGTGATGTGGGAGAGCTGTGGAGAAAACAGGTCCTGCAGGTGGAAAAGGAGAACAGCCACGAGGTGGAGATCAAGTTCAAGAGTGGAAGGCAAGGCAGGGCAAGACATTCAGATGGAGTCAAGTCCATCCTTGGCACTGCCCTCCCACCCTTGGCCCATTCTACCCCTCAGAAGGTAGAATCAGCTGCAACAGTGTCCTGTGGTGCACTAAGCTAGTGGTCACCTGTCTCTTCTTCATTTCTGCAGTGGGTGCAGAAATAGGAACAGAGCTAAGAGGGAAAAATATAATCCAGCCACTTAGAGTCCAGCCTAAATGAGGACAGAAGGACAGACTCGTTCCACTGAAAGACCAGTGCACTTTATTATTCTTCAGAGACTTGTGCCTAATTTGCACCCATGAAACTGAGCCCTGTGTCCAGGTTTTGCTCCATTTGCAGCTCTAGCAGATGTTCTGGGGGAGCAAACATCACCTTGAGTTTTGGTCCTGCTCCCTCTTGCCTTCTCTCTGAATGGCTCTGTTAGGGGGAACTCTTCACTCTGGATTATTTCAGAAATAGTTTCTCAAAAAAGAAAAACTCTTTATATGTGTCCTCTCAGAACTAGGCAGGGTTAAGCAGACCACCATGGGCCACACCGTGGTGTCAGAGATGCCAGGGGAAGGGCACAGCTGGAGCAGAGCAGTCACAAACCAAACACACTCCGCTATTGCCCTCTGCAGGCTACGAGAGCAGGAGAGGAAGTTAAAGCCTCCAAACAGCATTTTCGTAGAGAAAAGTGGACACAAAAGTTGGGTGACCAGAGAATGTGACAGGCTCTCAGTCCAAGCCTGGCTGCTGTGAGTAGTGGGTGAGCTGCAGACAGAGAGGAGTGCTGTGGAGGAGCACAGCCCCTGGCAGAACGGTGCCTGGAGAAGCAGGAGAGGGAGGACAGCAGGGAGCCCAGTGTGACCATACCCGTGTCGATGCTGATGCCCCTCTCAAAAGCTGCAAAGAACTGCTCTCCCTCAAACATCTCCACCATGTCGGAGGGCTCCGGGCCTCGGTAGCGGTCCTGCAGCTTCTTCAGCACTGGGTCCACCTGACCAGGAAAACAACACAGGACCTGTGCTTGGTCTGAAGCACATCTGGCCCCTGGCCCTACACCCGTGATGTTCCTCTCACCTTCAACAGGGGGACATCCATCTTACATGGGAAGGATGTAAACAAATGAACAGACATGCCCCCCCTCCTATCCCAGCCACAATCACAGAGTCCCAGGCTGGTTTGGGTGGGAAGGGACCTTTCAAGGTCACCCAGTCCAACCCCCCTGCAGGGAGCAGGGACACCCCCAGCTAGAGCAGGTTGCCCAGAGCCTCCTCGAACCTGGCCTGGAATCTCCCCCTGACTGAAGTTTTAAGCCAACATGTTTTGCCTCATGTTTGCTGGCCACTAACAGCCCACACATGGTCAGTTCCTGTGGCTCAGCTGAACTCAGCAGCCCAGTCCTCAAGGTTCTCAGGGGAGGACATCACTGCTTGGCATCCACCACTGCACAGGAGGAGTTCCCCTTCTTCCCCCAGCTCCCCGTGTGCCCGTATCACACCCCACCAGTGTGGTGACAGCACAGCCCAGCCATGACCTGGGGGCAGTGAAGAGGACCCCGTGGTGCACTGCTGCCCTTTGGACCTAGAAGATGAGGCCCACCAAGCTCAGGAGCCAGGCAATGCAACCCAGACCAGACCTTGTGCTTGGGGACACACTGCAGCAGGACTTGCTCGGGGTCCTTCCTCCTCTGCAGAGCAATGAAGTTCACCTGGTACATGCGCAGCCGCTCGTAGACCTTCCTGGCAATGCCCCCAATGTAGGTCTTGGTGGTGTACCACAGCCAGTACCTGCCAGACAAGGGGTTAGGAAAAGGAGGGATCCTGCCTAGGAAGAGAAGCCAGTGTCACACCCACAAGACTGTAAAATATGATGGGTAGAGGCCAGGCTAGGCTGGGCCTGACTCACAAAGGGGAAAGGGAACAGGCAGGGTTAATGGTGTGACCCCTGGTCACTGTGTGGGACGAGCCAGACTGAGGAACAGCTTATCTAGTCCTGCACTTACCAGGAGAAGTGGGTGACTTCAAACACTGCATACAGATGGGTGAATCTCAGCACCACCTGACTGGTAATGTCATCCCAGGTCTGGCCCTCCAGGTCTCCATGGAGGAGGTGCAGCCTTGACCGATCCAGGTTCAGTCCTACAGACAACAGCAAACAGGAGATGTGACGTGCAGCAGCAGCCTTTGCTCAGGGCTCTACAAACCCAGCCTGGCTCTGGGTGACTGACTTTTTAAAAGCACCAAGTGAAGACTCCTGGCCTTCTCTTCAGCATGCAGGAATGAACTTTGATCAAAGAGCAGCAATAAAAGGGTGAGCCTGCCCCAGTGCTCTCAAGATATGCAGACTGAAGCTGGGCTGATTTCCACCCAGAGATTCAATGGACTATTCCCATCACCAATATTATGGAATCACAGAATGTTTTAGGTTGGAAGGGACCTTTAAAAGTCATCTAGTCCAATACCCCTGCAGTAAGCAGGGACATCTATGGTTATTAATTAAGTTGTATCTCTTTCTAAACATACATCCCACACATTTCTCAATCCTGATGCCCTTCAGACACACAAATACCAGGCAGTGATACAGTGAGGGCCAAGCCACACCCACACACACTTTCTTCACAAGAAAGCCAGAAACTGTACAATCATAGAAGTGTTTTGGTTGGAAAAGAACTCTAAGATCATCAGGTCCCACCATTAACCTAATTCTACCAAGTCCACTGCTAACCCATGTCCCTCACACCACATCTCCACGGCTTGGAAACCCCTCCAGGGATGGGGACTCCACCCCTGCCCTGGGCAGCCTGGGACAGCCCTGGGCAACCCTTTCAGGGAAAACATTTTTCCCAATATCTAACCTAAGCAAGGTCTCCCCTGAGCCTCCTTTGCTCCAGGCTCAGCACCCCCAGCTCCCTCAGCTGCTCCTCCCCACACTTGGGCTCTAGACCCTTCCCCAGCAGCTTCGTTGCCCTTGTCTCGCC
>NW_008593224.1:2212-6959 GCF_000691845.1 Merops nubicus | reverse complement strand
CCAGGATGCTGGTGGCCTTCTTGGCCACCTGGGCACATGCTGGCTCATATTTAGCCAGTCAAAGGTTAAACAAAATGGGAATTAGGAGCCACGAGGTACTTGGCAGACAAACAGAGGAGTCCCTGGCAAGGCTGAGGCTGTTTGAGCAGGATTCAGAGTGGGAGATGGCTTTGTGTGTGCAGGGCCCAGCACCTGACTCACCAGCAAGGGCAGAGGAGAGAGAGCAGAGCCTGCAGGCAGCCCCTCCACGAGCCAGGGCTTCTCCTCCCAGCAGGGTGAACTGACCTGTGACGCCGGGCGGGAGGGGCAGCTGCACCCTCACGGGCCTGAGGAAGTCCAGCAGGGAGTCCTGGGAGAGGCAGAGCAGGGCACTGGCTCTGCACCCACTGGCCATCCCCTCTATCTCTTCAGCAGAGACTGGCAGCACCTGGGTGTGGAAGGCAGTGCAGTCAGCACCCAATTTTGGGCCCCCTGGTGTCACCCCGGCCAGCTGGGACAGGCCACCCATAGGATTCAGCACTCTCTAGCAGCTCTAAGGAACAAATTATTTTAGTTGTTAGTTTCAGGATTAGATCCACATCAATTAATCCCCCTGAGTCTCACTCACTGGGTGGCTCTGTCAGGCTCAGGATGTTCTGCACGGGGACAAGAGGCAAAATCTCCTTGTGTTGCCTTCCCAGCAGCTACCTGCTGCTCTGCTGGAGGGGGCTCTGACAGCTGAGAGGAGACCTCCCTTCCACCCAGGGCAGCACAGCCTGTTGTGCAGGCAGGGAAGCTAAGACAGAAGGTGATCTGAGATGGGTCAGCCCATGGAGCATCCATTTCAGACACAAATTACCCTGGGTGGACATGGAATCACAGTATAATTTTGATTGGAAGAGACGTTCAAGATCATTGAGTTTAACCATGAACCCATCCCTGCCAGGTCCCCACTGCCCTGTGTCCCTCACCCCACATCTCCACGGCTTGGAAACCCCTCCAGGGGTGGGGACTCCACCACTGCCCTGGGCAGCCTGGCACAGCCCTGGGCAACCCTTTCAAGGAAGACATTTTTCCTAATGTTCAACCTAAACTTCCTTCTGAGGCAACTTGAGGCCGTTTCCTCTTGTCCTGTCCCTTGTTCCTTGGGAGCAGAGCCCGACCCCCCCCTGGCTCCAGGCTCCTGTCAGGAGCTGTGCAGAGCCAGAAGGTCTCCCCTGAGCCTCCTTCTCACCTCCAGCTCCCTGCTTGGCACGGGACAACCCCTGCCCTGGGCCTTACCCCAGCCTGTGCTGTGCATACCTGCAGCTTGACGCTGCGTGTCTCCGCAGTGACTCCGGGAGGAAATGTCACCTTGATGTTTGGGTCCACGCTGGAGAAGAGCAAGGTCCCCTCTGTGGGCACTTTGCACTCATTCTGCACAAGTCGGGACACAACGAGGAACCACGAGAAGTGAAGGACACTGCAGTGAGCCACGTGCTTCTGTAACGGGAGGCAGGCAGGAAGAGAAAACACTCAGCCATATAACATGAGATGAGAAAGGCAGGAAAGTCAGTGCCAGTAACAGCCAAGCAGATGAAAGCACCAGAACAGGGGTGAAGGCTGCAACCAAGAGCTGAAATCCAGCGTGTTGTACAGCAGCTGGTCAAAACACAGCCCGTGAGGTGTGTGAAATGGGCTCACTCTTGGCTGGGCAAAACCAAAGTGGGGAAGAGGAGTGGTGTGTGCTGCTGGTCAGCCCCACCTGCTTACCTTGGATTTCCTCTTCTGCTCCACCCTTGTTCTCAGGTCACTCCAGCTCTGCCCACTGAAGGTCCGAACCACCACCTCACGCTGGGGAAGGGCTTGAGGGGAGGCACAAGGCATCCAGATCTGCACCTCCTGGCAAAACCAAAACATTCCTGATGCTGACAGAAAGGATAGAACCAAAAAAGGGGGAGGGTGAAGCACAGCCTGTGTGCAGGGAGTGCAGGAGGAGAGAGGAACCCGCTGTGTCCTGCAGCCTCCAGGGAGGTGACTGAGGTGCCAGGTCTGCTGTGGGGTGTGATGCCAGGAAAAGTTCAGCAGCTCATGGGCAGAAAGGGCAAAGCAACTTCAGCAGCGGGTTGCTGCCAGCCATGACAGGGCTGGTGGTGCCAGTACTGACCAGCTTGAATGAAACCCACACCATCAGACCTTTAGGGAAGGGTGTGAAGCCTCCTCCTTGCAGGGCAAGGCCAAGGGCTGGTACAGCCCTTACCCTCTGGCACAGGAGGAGGGTTTTGAGTGAGGAAGGTTTTAGCTCAGCTGAAGCAGGAGCCGTGGGGAAGGCAAAGGAGTCAGAATAGCATAGTGCAAGAGGAGCTGGCTCTGGCCTTTCTGAGTCTTTGCAACAAGGCTTCTTTGAAAGGCAGACCTTGGGAAGGCAGACCTTTGTGGAGGCACTGGACGGGGCTGCCAAGGGAAGTGGGGGAGTCCACATCCCTGGAGAGGTTCAAAATACGTGTGAACATGGCACCTGGGGACATAGTTTAGTGGTCATGGGAGTGTTGGGTTGTTGGTTGGACTTGAGGATCCTGGAGGTCTCTCCCAGCCTTCAGAATTCTGTTATTCTGTCAATCTCCCTGCAGCTACTTACAGGCAGCACCGACAGGGGCAGCCACCTCCAAAGTCCTAAAAGACTCTCTCGGAAGACTACCGAGCTGCTGCAGAGGCAGAGGGATCAGGAGGAGGCCTGGCTGTGTCCTCACCTGCTGGAAGGTGACCCCGTGAGGCTGCAGCTCCAGGACTCTGCTCAGCAGGACGTCGTGGTGCCTCAGCTTCACCCAGCGGGGGTCCGGGGCCAGGGCTCGGCAGCGGATGCGCAGCGGGGCGGGGGCAGCCCCCGGGGGAAAGCAGAGCTGGGTGCCACAGGCCAGGGCCACCCTGCAGCCTTCAGGGGTGACAGTGAAGCTGCCACAGGAAATGCACAGACGTACGACAGTGTGCAGTGACTTCAGCCCTCCCACCTTGTGTTTGACTGGCCTGCTGAGGCCGCCCACACGCGAGCAACGCCCACCACGCACCAGTCTTGTCTGTGACCTTGTCACACCCCTGTAAGCTAAACTCTTCACACCAGAGGCTCACCTGTCCTCTCCTGGTGCCAGGAAGAGTCTTCGCAGCCCTCTGGAGCTGGATTCATCTGCTGCCATCAGAAGGTTTGGAGGGGAGGAGGAGACAGAGGTCACTTAAATCAGGCTGGACTTGGTTTTCACCTTTGGCCTCATCCTAACCTGACAGAAGTCACTAACGGAACCCTGCTCACACTGCAGAATCAAGCAGCAGCAGCAGGACAGGAGGAGGCCTAAAGGTCCCACATCACACTGGACATGCTGACTCTCCTCCAGGAAAACTCAGCAGCAAGGGGAATTAAAACCCCCACAGCTCTCAGGGCCATGTCAGACTGCCTGGGACCACCGCTGGGAACCAGCACTTGCTCTTCTCAACAGGAACACGCTGGGAAACCCTGCCCAGATTCCTGCTCACTCCTCACCTTCAGCTTGGACAAAGAGCTGCTCATCTGCAGCCTGCGAACGACAGGGAAGCAGGAGGTAACTGCACAGCAGAACGACCTCTTAGTGCTCCCTGTGCTTCCAGCATGAGCCACCACAGCTGTAGGGCCATGCAGCAAGCCCAAGAACTGGTGCTCACCTCTGCTAAAGAGGCTGGACCCCTTTAGGGGCCTCTCCTGATCCGTGTCCTGTGAATCCCATTTTCACTTCCACTGAAGAACCTTTCCTGGTGAGCCCAGTTCCAGGGACCACTACAGAGCAGGCTCAGGCTCGTGTAACTGGTCCTGCCTGTATCCTTGCAACCCAACAATCATTCCAGACAAATAAATACTCATCTGCTTGTCTTTTCTAACCTAAACCACCCACTCTAACCCAAAGCCATGCTGGGCTGAGCGAGGGGCAGCAGGGCAGAGCCCAGGGCAGCAGGGCCCCTGCAGTTACCTGCCTGGGGGGCTGGCTCAGCCTGTCCCAGGGGGTTGCCTCGGAGGTGGACGAACGGCGAGGTCTGGATCTCGGGGGGCACCACACGGAGACAGTTGTTCTGCAGATCAAGCCTGGACAAGTTGGGCAAGCTGGCAAGCGAGGCAGGGACTGTCACCAGGAGGTTGCTGTGGAGATGCAGCTGCTTCAGAGACTTCAGATTGGCTGCAGGGCCACAAGAAGAGACCCCCCATCCCTGCTGTTAATTGTGTGTCACACCAGCTCTGACCCCCCCGCTGCTGCCCCCATCATGGGCACACACACACACACACACACACACACACACACACACACACACGAGGGCCCAGAGCCTCCTCAGCTCACAAAGCAAAGGGGTGCAGGGAATTAAGTAGCCACAGGGCAACACAGCCCCCTCTGAACTCTGCTTTCCAGTACCCACTTCCATAACAGCATCACCGACGACCCGGGCAGGCAACACAGGACCCAGGAGGCAGGAGGCTGGGCAGCAGCAGTCACAGCCCAGTTCCACAGACTGGGCCACACTGGACATTGCCATCTCCAGCCCAGATTCACATCCCATTAAACCCCAGCTCTTGTGTTTCCAGTTCTGGCGGCCACCCAAAACCAGCCAGGCCAGATCCTCGGATACTGTAATTTGTATTGCAGTAGAATAATACAATTGTTTTGGTTGGGAAAGATCTTTAAGATCATCAAGTCCAGCCCTTAACTCAGCACTGCCAGGTCCCCACTGCCCCGTGTCCCTCACACCACATCTCCCTCGCTTGGAAACACCTCCC
>NW_008593224.1:0-1762 GCF_000691845.1 Merops nubicus | reverse complement strand
GCCAGGATGCTGGTGGCCTCCTTGGCCACCTGGGCACACACTGCTGGCTGATGTTCAGGTGGCTGTCAGTCTGCACCCCCAAATCTTAGCACTTTTGCTGATCCACAGAAGCAGAAAGCAGTGTGCAGAGTGGTTAACACTCAAAGGGACTGACAGAAGTTCCTTCAGGAGACTCCTTCCAGCTGGCTCTACAGTAACAGCTGGTTTGTGCTGAGGGCTCTGGGGACAGAGACCAATGGCCTCGGGGTCCTGGACTGGCCCAAAGCTTGGCAAGCCCATGTCCTGCCTCACCCCCAGCAAACACTCACCTAGGGAGTCTGGGATGCCTGACAAGCGATTCCCTGAGAGATCCAGATCTGTGCAGTTGTGCAGATTCCCAACTTCTTCGGGGAGGAATTCCAAAGCATTTTCTGAGAGATCCAGCTCCTGTAGCTCTGCCAGCTCCCCAATGCTCTGAGGTAAGTCCTTCAACTGATTTTTCATAGCAGAGAAGAAAGTCAGCTTGCTCAGAGAGCCAAAGTCCTCGGGGAGTGCCACCAGGCTGTTGTGGCTCACCAGGAGCCCACGGAGGCTGGGGAGGTGGAGGATGCAGCTGGGAAAGGTGGAGAGGCTGTTGAAGCTGAGATCCAGGTGGGTGAGGCACTTCAGATTTCCAAGGTCTGGTGGCAAGCTCCTCAGGGAGCCATGCTGACACGAACCAAACTCATCCCTGGCATGGCCACCTAGGTGTGGGGAGACATGGAGGAAGAGGTCAGTGTGCTACAGGGAGACCTCACCAGCCCCACGTGAGACTCCTCAGCACAGACCCAGCAGATGGGGTCACAGTCAGCAGCACTGAATACAAATTACTCAGAAGTGGGTTTTCTGCTCCTTGCCTCAGTTTCCTGGCCAGTGAAAGGGATATAATGGTGAAGAGCTGTTATGAAATCAAGAGATGCCACAGTCAACCAGTAGATCTCTGCTGAAGACATCTGGAGGTGAAGCTCAGAAAGAACCAGGCTGTGCCACACATCTACCACCCTTCAGCAGGGTGGCTACCACCCTTCCAACACAGAACACCAACCCAGCACCAACACAGGGCACTTCATGGACTAAGGAGCTGCTCCTTACCCTCCAGGCTCTGCCCAGGCTGTTGAGGGATAAACAGCCCCGAGGACTGAGATCTGCCCTTGTGAGACCAGAGGACAGACGTGAGGAAAGCACTGAAAACGTGGGGAGAAGCAGGTAACTCAGTGTTGTGTAGACCAGACAGCACAGAGAGGGAAGGACCTAAGTGCCCCACCCCAGCTTGTGACACTCAGACTGGAGAAGGGCTGCACCCATGGGAAATCAGTTGAGCAAACAAAAGGAGATGTCCCAAACTCTCCATTTCTTCATCGTTTAGGTTCTGCTCTCCCTCCACTGTGGTCTGTTTGGATCACATACAGCAGAGGGCAGCAAACAGTCCTGGTGCTGCACGAGGGTAAAAAATGACAACAAACTAACAGACCCATCGCTCTCTGTATCTACAAAAACCTTGGTGAATGTGTATTGCACCTCGGGATGCCCAGGGAGCACATACAGCTCACAAAACAAAGCTGACAACAGGCGCTGATGCTGCCCTCACCTTACTGCAGGGAGGAAAGACAAATGAAATCATTCATCTGAAGAGTCTGTGGCAGACAGAGAAGCAAACCTCCATCTTTTCTGTTTTCAGGTAGGACCCTGAACTCTGGCCACACATACACCCCCTTTTTCACAGAATCGTTTAGGTTGGAAAAGA
>NW_008593223.1:23509-35781 GCF_000691845.1 Merops nubicus | reverse complement strand
CAGCCGGCGGCCGGTGCAGCTGCGCGTCGTCTCCCGACCCCCTAAAACTTCCCAGAGTTTAAGAGCACAACTCCTTGTCCGGGGCTGCGCCCCGCTGGTGAAATCAGCGGGGTTACCGGATCTGCCGCTCCAAGAGGGGTGTTGCAAAGAGCGCTGAAAAGCAATATTTACTTATTTGGTCATGCTTGTATGTGATAAGTCCCTGATTTTCTTCCTGAAGAACGGTCAGATTTCAGGCTGAGTGGCACCACGTGTTGCTTCAAGCGGTCGGTGGCATGCCACGAGGCTTGAAAAGCCCCTGTTTTAATTACGCCACCCTGTCCAATCTCCTGCAAAGAACGAACCGCGCATAGGACGTAGGTGAAAACAGCGCGATTTAAGTGAAAAGTGCTTTGCAAAACCTCTCTGTTGGCTTCTGAACATCTTCAGAAGGCATCAGCCCTCGGTGCCACGGTTCCTCCTGCATAGAACAGAGGTGAAGTGTTGGGATGGTCGCTAGTCATTCATTAGCGCAATGGGAGCCCACGAATATCTGTGGCACAAAGCTGGCCTAGCTTCCACGTGTGGGAAGACTTTTGCTCCTCATCCTGAGTTTCGTGCTGACAAGCTGCAATCTGATCAGCCATGTAACCCCTGATTCTGAAATCAGTCAGGGTGGTCCATGAAAAGTTCATTGCAAGTGACTGATACTTTTCTGCAGAGGAGAAGTACTCTGACATTTTCTATCACATGATTTCTTTTTATCATCCCCTGGAAAGCAGTGTTGCCAACATGAAAGCTGACTGAATTGAAAATAAATTTTGTTCTCCCCAAGTCCTATTAATTGCTGTCTTCTTTTGATGATGCTGCTTACACTATGAAAAATGGTCCCACAAGTAATCTTACTAGGAAAGAAGCACCAGTCCTTTCCAAATAGTATCTTTCAAAACACTGAATGCCTTTGTAAAAAAAAAAAATTACTTTGTATAAAAGGATAGATACAGGAAATGTGGCATGGGTGGCATTTTAACCTGTCAAAAAGAACTATTCAATAAAAGAATAACTTATCAACAAACAACTGCGGCTTCAAAGTACAAGAACCAAAATCAAAAGCTGGGCAAAACACTGTTTTAGCTTTATCGTAGTAATGTGATTAAGGAAAGCAAGATTTAAATCCTCACCTGTGCCCCCTTGACTCAAATGACTTCAGGGATGAATTTGCTTTGAAATGGCAATACTAAGTAGGCATTTCAGGTTTTAATGTTATGTCCCAGCAGTTTTTATCAGTATGCTTAGCTGGTTTAGTGCTCTTCATGCTGTGATCCTTGTGTGACACTGAAGAATTGAACAATAAACCCATGCATTTTGTATTTTTCATGTGATATCACAATGTGGATGTGAGGTTTAGGACTACATTTAGCTTTCCATTATCTTAGAGTCATAAGCAGGTTGTGTAGCTCTTCCTTCTGTTCAGTCTGTTCAGTCGGCATCACAGTATGCATTAGAAATAAATGTGTTTCTTTCTGTAGTAGTATAAAAACTAGATCTCATGAATATGGTTTATAATATTTCCAGAGCTTATAGGGCTGCTGAAGAAAAAAAAAAAAAAAAAAAAACTCACAGAATAAATTAACCTAAATTCATGAAGCGGCATTAAAACTCTGTATGCTTACTGTTTACTGTTGCTTTAGTGCATATCATCACTTGTTATCAGTAGCATAAATTTTATACTTAGGATATTAGTGTACACATATACATACATAAATGTATACATGTGGTTTGCTAGTTCACCTCTAACATTCCTTCCCTGTTAGGAGAAGAAGCATCTGTTACAGACTAGTCATTAAAGTGGATTTTTTTTTTTCAAAATACATAAAAAATTTAAACACAGCATTCTACAGTGGTGTTTTTTCCTCAAAATCACTGCAGTGTATTACTCTAAGGTTAGTACAGCACTGAATTGGAAAAACATTTACACATTTTATTAACTTTGAAATGTTTCATATAAAACACTGAACATTCTCTAAGACTGTAATTAAATTGATTTGGAAGATATGAATCTTCTGGTTTTTAAGGTGGAAGGGCGAGTGGTCTATTATGTTTTATAAAAACAGACATCCTTCTCTTGTGATTCAAAGTTAACTGTTTAAATCCTGCTCTTCCTGCTCATGAAGCTACTTTGAGTTTCCTCACTGAGGCTACATATCAGCAGTGCAAGTTTAATGAAAAGCACAGGATGTGAATGCAAGTTTAAAACTCAAAGATGTAGCAAAGGAGGAAGAGAAACAGGCCAACTTTCCCTCTGTTCATGTGAATAACTACCAGCGACCATACTCTGAGTGACTTCTGCCACTGCTCTTCAAGGAAAGGGCCAGCCATACTCCTTTATGTCTCAGTCTCATGAATTTCATACATTAAATAGTATTCTATTAATAGTGTGCAGTATTATTTTCCTCTAGGCTCCTCTGCCTTGGGTTTTTCCTTGCGTCCCTGGTAAATGGCATCCCACTAAGCTCTTTAGCACAGTAGGACATTCCATTAATAACTGGGACCAGTGAACACTGAGTTTCTACACATAAAAATCAGGAAGGGGAGGGCAAGAGAAAGGAGTGCCAGAAAAGTTACTCTGTATTTGCCTTTCCCTTTTTTATTTTTTTTTTTTTTTTTTTTAGTGGTGGTGGTAGTGTTGGTTTTGGTTTTGTTCCATGCATTATGATAGCCGTATATTGCAGTTACTTATGATTAACATATGACAAGCTGTTAGCTGAAATCTAACAGATGATTTGTTAGAAAACTGCATTGATGCATATGTTGGGCATTGGCTTATGAAATTATTATGAGAAATGTTCCTGAGTTGCTCTACTGGCATTTGAAAATTCTTATTTACAAGCCACAGACACTGCGAGCTCCTATTATTAAAAATAATAAAACACGTGCTGTCTGTTTGCAAAAATTTATTCATCTAACACAGTTTGAGTACACATCTTTTAAATGCTGATTTAGTACCTCAGCAGACATTCTCAGTACTTGACTTTATTTTTTAAACATTTGTGACTTCTATAAATCTTTTAAGTGATTAAAGATAGGTAGTTAAAGACAGAGGTATGGCAAAGATATTGATTTTAATTGTCGTTTTTTATTATCATTTCTGCCACTTTCAGTGCTTTTTCTCCCTGCTGTTTTAAAGAGATGAGGCTTTTTATACTTCCGTGATCCACCTGGCATTCTAAACAACTTCCGTTGGTTCCAGTGCTTTTTAAATCAATTTCAGAGAAGAATTCAAGTCTTGTATGCTACATGTCTCAAACCCTGATCTACTTTTTCACCTCGGAAATAAAGGTTTGGTCAATGAAGGAGATGAGCAGGCTGGTCCACACACTTGTCCCAGCCCTTTCACTGCACTGGGGTAGTCACACTGTAAGCTCTACTACAGAGCCAGGCTAGCTCCCAGGAAAGAGGTAGTAGAATTGGTAGAATCCAGTGATGCAGCATTTAAATACACAGGAAATCTGGCTTGGTTGGTTTTGCTTCTCTGGAAACAACTTTTTGTACTAACACTCTGTACATTTTTAGTTTATTTGTTTTTTAACTGAAAAGAGCAAGAGGCCTAGAAAACTAGTAATTAATCACACAGTACATGAATTCTGCAGGGACTTGGAGATGATGAAGCAGGATCAGCTTTATCAGAGTGCACTGGTGTGCCACAAACTGAAAATAAACAGCAGCATATGTAGGGCAAGCTGTAAATAAGGTTTGTAGATAGAGCAGACAGCTTTGTCTTTTGCTTCTAGAGTATTTGGGGTATCTCAGATGTGGTGAGAAGTCTGTGAACAATTTAGAAACAATATACTTAGAATGCAGAACACAATGTTACGGTATTTTTCTTAAAAAATCATGCATATGTATATAATATATGTATGCACACAGGTGCAGGAAATTTTTGTCAAGATCTGCTTTGAGTATGAATACTGTGCAGTAGATGGGGTTTTTTTTTTTTGTTCTTTGCTTTATTTTCCGTTTTCAAAATGTAGGCTTCATGGGAAGAAGGTACGCTAAATTTTAATGACAGCAGCAGAGAACTAAGACTAGAACATTCAGAAATATTTTGTAATGTAAGAAGAGGAGAATGGGGTCTAATAAAGGAAAACTGATAGCCAAATGACAGCTTGCTAGTTCACACCTTTTACAATGATCAGACAAAAAAGATAGCATGCATTACATATGGTGAGATTATTTCTTTGTTGCTCAACATGCACTAGGGAAACTAAACCCACCACTTTGCATCCACAGGTCAGAGACTGAAGTCTGCATAGCACTATTCGATGTTAATCCTGGCAGCAAGTTATGGAATTCACTTATTTTAAAACTCAGGAACAAGAGAAAGATACTAATGCCATAACTGATTCACAAAACTGGAGGATTTTGTTAATTTTTTCTTTGAAAACTGAATGCTGGCTCCTAAGGAGACACTGCAGTTTAATTTACATAGTGTCTTTTATATAAAATTTCCAAAAACCCCTTTGTAGAAAACAGGGGATCTCACACACTAACAAGTGGTCCAAGCAAAGCCTCATAAACCTGACCATTTGCTCCCTCAAGCCAAACCTCAGGAAGGTTTAGATCACAATATCTTACACAGCAATGTTGTAATGTCAGAGACTAAGCAGGGGATAGAGGAAGGAGAAGGAGAAGGAGAAGGAGAAGGAGAAGGAGAAGGAGAAGGAGAAGGAGAAGGAGAAGAAGGAAGTCTTAGTTTATTTCCTAACCTTGAACATTTTGCTTCTTGAATATAAGAAAGTTATGGAGTAATCTGCTCAATCATCTGAGGGAGTGAAGGTTTGTCCATGCCTCTCATGTTGACCGTTTTCTTTTAGTAAATCATGAGATATAGACAAGTGCTGGGAGGCAAGATATGGGTTCTCCTGACAGATGTGCTACGTTATGAAACCTTGAAGGATAGAATGGGAAAAGGGAAAAGAAAAATATAGAAAAAAAATCTTCTCAGCATCTTTCTCCCTGTGGTTACAGTTAATATTCTAAAGTCATTATTGCCCTAATATACCATAAATATTTCAATATTACAGTATTGGTAAAAATCTGCAGTACCAAAATAAGGAAATTATTTTACTATAGTGGACCCTATGGTGCTGTGTCTTGGCTTTAAGTCTTTCTCAGGATGGCCAGGTTTAAAACTCTTCTGTTGAATCTGATCAATTTGTGCAGATTCAGCTGCAGTCATGTCCCCCTCTCTTTCCCCTAGCATAACTCCCATTAACTTCAGAGAATGTATTTCCTAATTAAAAATACAGAAAGGTGTCTGTAACTTGGTTATCAGTGTATGACGAGGAAGAGCTTCAGCTCAACTTGGAGTGGGTAAGTGTCCACATTACAAAAATGGTGTCATATTTTGTAATTATGTTCAAGCCATAGATTTTATGGAAAATCAAATTATTCTTTCATTTCTAAAGATAAGTGCTCCAGAGTTAGCTGAAAGCTTATTGGCAGGCCATCTGGATGTAAACTCCTGAACTCTGTAGTATAGAGTGCTATTATCCAACACTTTTCATGAGCATTGTGTTCACCTTATTTTCAATCTAAATATAACCTGACCCCTGTAAAATATTAAATATTAAAATATTTTAAATATTGACTGACCTGTGTAAAAAGATTACTGAATTTCAGTGAACTATAAAAAATGCTTTAGTTATAATTACTCTGTTTATATTACCTTTCCATTGTTTCAGTTCATGTTTCCTTCAATGCAATCCATTAATCACTGAATGCAAGCCCACTGAACATTTACTCTGTTACAGAATGCAGTATATAAGCTATGCACTGCCACATCCTTTTAAGGAAGACTGTGTATTTTGGGAAGAACAAGAGGTGTTAAACCCACATTATCCAAACAAATCTGCTCACCACACAACATTCTCTAATCATTTTCATTCTAAGCAATTCAGTTAAAACAGAAATTAGGACCATGAGAAAAATCTATATTTTAGCCAAAGAAGTTATTCATGAAAAAGGAATGGAAAGATTAAATCTGTTGTATTGAATGCAGATTATTAGCAAGCTCGAGTGCCAAGTCCTTTGTTTTTCAATGCTGAGAAGCACTTTTCCTCACTAAACTAGCCCTTTGAGGGAAATCACATATTAGTCACAGTTTTACAATCAGAGGATTTTTTTTCAGCAAGTGAAAAATGCTCTTCAAAGTTCTGTTACAAAAATGACAACCCATTCATTATAAACTTCAACAGACATCTTTTTAGGATGCAAATACAGTTCAATGACCTCTGTATAATTTATTTTTTATTTTATAAACCCAAGCTAGCACAAATGTGAACTGGTGGAAATCAAATCCACAGGCTAAGAATGTGCTGATATTTTCTCATTTGGTTCCTTCACTGAGAAGGCACAAAGGACACGACAGGGGCAATAAATTTCAACTCCGGTGTCTATGGAATGATAGCAATATGATTCATGCTTTTAATCTCAAGTAGGACCTGCGTATTCAGGATGCAGTTATGATTTAAAAATAATAGAAGAAGACAAAGAAATAGAGAATGTTCCTTCTCCAGGCTTACTTTTACTTTTACTTCCCTCCTCTTGATCTGGTTCTGTGAATGCTTGTTTGCTTTTGCAACAGTTTTCAAACATGCTACATGGAACGTCCTTCCAGAATCTACTTCTTAAACCACCTAATGCCTCCTTTCTCTCTATCAAATGACTATGCTTTCTTCTCCTTAAAGTTCTCTGTTCTCAAATTCCTGTTTCTGTCTTTCCTGTTCCAAGACCATGGGTTAAATTTTCATTTATTTCCTCTTCCATTCATTTCCTCTTTTCCAGATTTATCTTATTCTCGCTTCCCTCGAACACCTCTGTCGTCAAGCTTACTATCTCCCAGATTCCTCCCCTTTCATTCCAGAAGTACACTTTTGCTTATACTTGAAATGGGAGAAAGGGGAAGGTGATGTTATCACCTGAGCTGCAGTTTGTTGAGACCTGAGACAGGTCTGTACACTCTTGCTCAACACACGGAGAAGGAGGCAGTAGCAAAATACCGTACAACATCATCCTTTACTGCATCCAGTACCTACACTGTTCTACAAGACATCCTTCAGAAGCTGGAGACACTGAGACAGGGAGCAGTTCCAAACACAGAGTATTCCACTGATTACTTCTTGATAAGGCACTCAGTACCTAAATGCTTGGTTGGCTATGTGTTGTTCCACATCTCTCTGCCTAGATCAAATTAATTTTGGTACTGCAAGGTGGAAGACATCTCAGAAGAAGGTGATGTATAGCTAATATCTGGAAGCTGTTTTCTTTAAAATTTTGAGGTGATGGACCATCAAAGGAATGAAGAGGGTAAATCACTATTTTATCTGATTCTGAGTAAGAAATAGGTCACAAGTATAATGTTATATTGGGGGCCTTCAGGAGCAGTAATAGAAGGCATAAGCTGCCCAATCAAGAACAGTAATGGCTTTTGAATCAGAAGGATGTTAATTCAAATACCAGCAGTATGACTGAACCCTCTTTTCACATAATAAAGGAAGCCGAAACCCTAGGATTTGCATAATTCACTGCAAATAATGTCAAATCTCAGGGCATTTATAACAGTTTACCCCTGCAGACCCTGCAGTTAGTAGCAGCTGGTTCTGCGGACTCACATGAGCAGAGACTGCTTAAAAGGTGCAGCTTAAAGGACTGCTATAATCTTTTCTTTTTTCATTCTGACTCCTGAGGTGTCAAAATGCAGTGATGATAGTGATGATGGAGGTGTATTCCAGTAATTATGCTCCCAGCACATTCAACAATATACTGAGTGTCATCAGTGTGATCTGAAACAATAAAGTTTGCTACAAAGAGATAAATCATTATCTCATTCCGTTACAAAAATTGTCTTACACACACACACACACACATACACACACAGAGCGCTCGCTTTCTAAAGAGGTTTATAAAAAAGAATGAGACAAGCTTGGGATGTAGTGAAGTACTTTCAGTCAGCATATTTTCTGTGCTACACAGTAGTTTTTAAAAACAAAGAAGAAGTGGACTTGTATTCCTTTTCTGGACTCAGGAAAGTGCTAGATTTATTTGTTTGTATTACTTCATTAAGAAGCAATCAGGGAGGAAAAAATAATATTTCCAGGGGGGAAAAAAAATAAAGCTGCCAATTTTTTCATTCATCAAGGATGATGTTATTTTGCTTGATAATTCCTCAAACAGCAGAGAGGAAGAAGACCAAGAGTGTTCTTGTGTGTTTGGAACAACATTCATGAAGATAAAAAGCTGAAAGGAAAAAATGTTTGTGGATATTTCTATGAGTCCAATACTTTCAAATGTGATAGGTTCTACTGGCTCATCAACCCTGTGTCAGTTACCAGGGAATGCAAACATCACTGCAGTTGGTCCCTTATTCAATGTTACCAGGATGCTGTCCTCCATAGACTAACAAATATTTTTGCTTCTTTATTCTGGTGTTACTAAGCAGGAGAGAGACAGACATGACACCAGCAGAAGGAGACTTGCCTCCTCTTCCTACTTCAATAGATAGATCTAGGTGATGTGAAGACCTTGGATATAACAAATTGTAACAACATAAATGATCATTTCCTTTTAAAAAAGAAAAAAGCACAAAGAAAAATTCTGAGCACAAAGGGAAGCTTGTTTGCATTTACTGGGGTCATACGATGCAGTAAGCCACTGAGTAAGTAAGCTTGTGTATGACCCTGCTAAGTATTTTTTCAGACCTGTTTCTCAAAACAAAATTGTCCATCATGTTTGGATGGCCTACGTTTTTCTTGTTTCTACTCTGTATTTGGTTTGGCTTAAAACAGATGTTTGTCTGTGCTCATTTTACCTAATAGTTCAGGCTGGTCTACATTAATGATCTGTGCTTTTCATTATTCACTGTTCTCCCAACCTGCAGAAGCAGCGCCTGGAGAAACCTGCTTCCAGACGGATCTGGAAGACAGAAAGCTTCTACTAACGTAGAGAAGAGAAAGGTCTTCCCAGAGCTGGCATATACTTCCTTTCATACTGTGTTATTTTGGGCTTGTCCAGTATCACGGATAAGGAAAGTTACCTCGCATTATCATCAGTGATGATAATTGTAGTTCTATGCATAAAAAAGCACCAAGACTCAAAGTTAGTTCTGGTCCTTTAATAGCAATAGGAAAGTATGTTGTGTCTTGTGAGTATCACAGTGTGAGAGTACTAGGGTATCTGAAAAGCTGTACATTGGAATGTGTGTACTTACTACACCACTTCATGATAGTATCATGAACTGAAGAAAAGTAAAAAAAATCAAAGAAAGCATAAGGAAGATTTTTTGTGTGTGTATCCTAAGATATAGTACTATTTTTGTGCATAGATAGTGAAAATACAGACTTCAAATATCTAGCTGAGTATATATTTATGTATCTCTGCAATTTTTGTATTATATATTATATTGATTATCTATACAATAAGTATCAAACAGGTTATATAGACAAAGGTTCATGCCAGTGTCTCTACAGAGCATAATTCTGAGCATACTCTTAAGCATTCACACTACACTACATGAGGTGAGTCTTCTATTTTAGGTGATGCAGTTGGATAAGCATTGGCAGGAGAAGAGACATAAAAAAATGTAGTTACATTTCCTTCTAAAGGCTGAATTGGTCTGCTTAAAATTTAAAAGGCTCTGTGAAAAGAATATTTTTATGAATATAGGAATTGAATATATTCCAAAGATATACAAAATATTGTCACCAAGTGGAAAGCATTTAAAGAAATAGTAGGAGATCATATTCTCAGAGCTCAGTGCTGAAACCTTGGCGATTTCCATCTCCTCATTATTTACACAAGATTCACTCCCCTTTCCTCTATATAAATTGCTTTATTCTGGGTATGATACAGCAGGGTGATTCATCTCTCCTTACAAAACCCCAGCGGAAATCTGAGAGCTCTGAGAAATTCACAGGGTCTAGCTAGTCATTGTAACTGGGACCACATTCAGTACCTAAAAAATCCCTATGTATTTTAAGCAGGGCAAAAAGGTTAAATTTTTTTTTAGATAAAAACTTTTAAATAGGGAACAAGTTTTGCATTTGCAAATCCTCTTTTTAATCTCCCTTTGTAGTGAATATTCAAGGGTAGCAATAAAACTGTAATGTCTTCTCAAGAATTTGTAGCTTTGTCAGTTGTCCTGGTTAAAGGTTTCATTATTTGCTATCGGCAGAGCACACAGGCATCAAGCATTCATTAGTTTGTCATTCTAAATTAATAGAAGATATCTATTTAAATGTGGGAAACTCACTGGCAAAAATAACTTAGTACATTGTGTGCTGCTTATTGGTTGGAAAAAAAAAAATGCAGAAAGAGGCCAAGGATAAATAACTGTTCTTTTCCAGAAGTTAATATCTAATCAAAACAGGTTTGTAAATACCATCTTGGTGCAATCCAGCTCAAAACTTTGTTTCTGAAAATGCTTTTTTCTGGATGTGTGTAAAAGTTATTTGTAATTGCTGTTGTCAAAAGAAAAATGAATAATGCAAATTTCGTCTCTGTTTCAAAGATCCAAGCATGATTAACATAGGTAAATCCATTTGTGATTTAGACAGTTCATTAGAAACTCCTAATCTCCAACTGACAAGGTGCTCCGGGACTTTTTTTCATACTTCACAAAAACATTTGGAAAAAATTGAGTTATTAGAGTAGTCCCTTTTGAAAATGTGTTTGTGACCAAAATAAATTATCCTATGTATTTTATGAGTCAATTAATCTCTTTTTAATAACTGCTGAGATAGTTAGAAAAGCTATTTTTGATCAGAGTGATGAGTTGTTCAGGGTTTTTTTTTTATGTGTGTTGTTTTGTATTTAAATGTATTAAATATTAATGACTTGTTAGCTCACATTACATACATGAAATGTAATAATATGGTATGCTAATATATAATTTTATATACTTTAATATATCATGATCCAATATATAAATTTGAATGTTACATTGCTTATTTAAGACTTAGTAGTGATTAAACTCATAAGCAACATTGCTCTTTTGTTGAATCAAGCTAGTATACAGTTACAAAAGAAAACATTATAGGACATCACATAAAGAAGGAAGAAGAAATATCCTCAAAACTTAATATTGTCAGTGTGTTCTCATAGTTTTTTAGATGTTGTTACTCTATGAGATAGTTTTGGAATGGAGCACACAGGCCTCTGCCTATACAAACTGGACCTCTAAGAAGCACTTCAGCTGGAGTGAGATGGGATATCTGAATGGCACTAATTCACCTTAACTCTCTTAGTTAACTCCAATATCTCTATAGCAGGCAAAATTTTTAACTATAAACAAAAATTTTAGAATTTCATTAGGGGGGACATTATGGCTGTTGGCAGAAAAACTTCTTTGAGGAGCACAGCCTAAGATATCCTTTTTTTCGGAATCTAGAACAGAAATTATTTTTGCTTTCATATTCCAAACTATATTAGAGATTAAGTAGTGTGGGTAGAGTAAGAATTTTGGAGACACCCTTAATTAAAGGGAGGCCTTCATCCCTCATAGTTACACAATTTCTTAAATTATAAGAAATCCATATTCCAGGGTAATCTGTGATTTAGTCTGACTTCTAGGTTATCTAGATGAGGACTACCAGTAGTATTTAAAGTGATAATTCAAAGAGAGTTACTTGTGCAAAATGTTTTAGAAATGAAACACAGACTGGAAGTTTCTACAGTCAGTCCTCTTTGCCGTTTCATTTTTCCAGCCTACCTGTAGTAGACTGGTTGTAGCAGACCACCAGATACAGTAGACATCCATTAGCTGGATATTCTTATGATGTAGTGATATAATACAATGTGTGATCAAATTCTAGTTAATGCTTTTAATGCTGTTATTCCTGGTGAGAAAAATCTTAACTGTACAAAAAGTACTGTTCCAGTTAAAATTGTGTGTAAATGTCCCAAGCAGTACTACCACTGACTAGTCTAAACAGTGGCATTTCATGGCACTTTGCATTTTTCTATTAGTTGGCCTAGATCTACTATAAGTAGTTGATAAGCATGAAAAGAAATAATAAAGCAGCTTGCATAATAATGAATCTAGATGAGTTGCATCAGGAAAACTGAGGCATTTTGATGTTATGTCAAAGCTTCCAGAAATAGAACTGCTTTTCAGTTCTTCTCAGAAACTTGGGGGCATCCATAAATTTCAGTGCAAAGGCTCCCTTGACACAGACATTTTCTACAGGAGTTTATAACCTGGATGACTCTGCCTGAGCAATAGATGACACTGCTTG
>NW_008593223.1:10762-23496 GCF_000691845.1 Merops nubicus | reverse complement strand
AAATGCAGAGATGCCTTCCAGCCTCAACCACTCATTGATTCTGATCACAGGAGATAGTTAAATAACAGTGAGTCAAAGTTCCTGTTTGATCTTTGCCAGGATGCTTCTGAGGCTCACTGATAGAACTTTAAACTAGACTTGAAGAGGGAGGGTGATAATATGAAGCTTCTTTGTGACAAGATATGCTATGACACACCATGGTTAGAGGGGTGGGGTGCTAGTGCATGCCCCCAGCCTGTTGCTTCAAGGTGTGCTGCACACTTAAAGTCCTACTGAGATGAGCCAGGGGCTCCTGGGGTAATAGGAACTGACAAGGAAACGTTGGTGAAACACCTCAAAGGTATTAAGGAGTGCTCCTGTAAGAAGGTGGTGTGGCTTACAGCCCAGATGAGTGTCCCTACTAATGCACACAGCATGGGCAATAAACAGGAGGAGCTGGAAGCCACTGTGCTGCTGGTAAGCTACAAGGTGGTTGCAATTATCAGAACTTGGTGGGATGAACTCATGACTGGAGTGCAGCTATCAATGATGACAGGTTGTTCAGAAGTGACAGACAAGGAAGGAGGCACTGAGGCATTGCCCTCTATGTCAAGAATGGATAGAGTGTGAAGCACTGTCCCTGGACAATAGCTATAAGCAGATTGAAAACTTACATGTTATAATTAGACACCAAGGCAACAAAGAGAACCTTGTGTGATTGTCCAGTAGAGGCTTCCTGGCCAAAGGGAGCTTATTGATGAAGCCTTCTTACTCCAGCTACAGGAGGCTTTGTGCTTGCAGGTGTCATCCTGCTGGTAGACTTCAATCATGCTGACATCTACTAGAAAAGTAGCACAGCAAGCTGTAGACAATCCAGGAGACTCCTAGGAAAGCATTGAGGGTAAGTTCTTAAGCCAAGTAATAGGCAGACCTACTGGAGGGAGTGTGATCCTGCACCTAATCGTCACCAATGCAAGTGAGCTAATCAGTGGTATCAAGACTGGCTATAGTGGCAGCCTGGGCTATAATGATCAAGCAGTGTTGGAGTTGACAGTCCTGAGGGACATGGGTCAGGTGAGGAGTAAAGTCAAGAAAGACCCTGAAATTTAGAGAAGCAAAATTCCAGTTGTTCAAACAGTTAGTCAATAGGATGCCCTGGGAAATGGCCCTCAGGGACAAGGGAGCTTAGGAGACCTGCCAGATCTTTAAGGACACTTTCCATAGAGCGTAAGAGCTCTCAGTCCCGAGGGATAATAAATCAAGCAAGGAAGACAAGAGACTGGCATGGCTGAAAAATTGCATACCACAGAAAATTTATGTGAAATACCACAATGTTTCAAAGGTAAGTTAGGATTTATTCTATAAAGAAACCTTCTGCTGCCAACAGTGGCCTTCTAGCAATAAGACAGCTCTCCTTCAACATCAGCTCTTTCTCCAAACACATGCAAATTCTGGAAAGAAGTATTTAATGTCCTAAAGAACTATTTAATGAAGAACTACTGTCCTCATATCTTTACCAATGCTACTCAGTCGTTAAATGTTCTCCCTATTTAAAATGTCTTCTCTAGATGTACAGTTCACTTGCCATTTATCATAGCTATTCTAAAAATATTTAGAGTCTTCTCTAGGTAAATCAGAGAAATATAAGTTTTTTCTTTGACAGGTCCTGCAAAACTATTCTGTAGAAGGGTAAAGGTTTGGTGTGCCAGGATGACTGTAGTTCTTCAATGTCTGGGTGACTTGCCCCAGTGATGTCTTGTGCTTGCAGTAAGCATTGATGCCTTCTGGTAGCAGAGATCCACTGAGGGCAGAAGATAACTCACAGCATAAAAATTGCTGTGTTAAAAGTGTAAACTCTGCCATTAGTTTTTTGTTCACTGTAGAAATTGGTGCAAGTGACACTTAAGAGGGTTTTTTTTTGTTCAGCTCTCTTTGAACAAGGAATTTGATTTTGTGCATTTCTGTTATTTCCAAAGATATAATTAACACAGGGTCATCTCAGAATTATGTGTCTCAATAGGTAACTTGCTTTTGTTCTTAATTATAGACAAGGGAAACAATTTGGCTGCTTGTAATTGTCAAACCATAACTATGATAGAAAAATTCCATGTGGAAGTGTGCATAAAGCTGAATTAGGGGCAGGAAGCTTGAAATATTCAGGCTCTGTCTGGGTAATCAAAGAGAACTGTAGTATGAGAAAGAGATGAATTCCTGGGTCACAGGTCTTAGGAGGAAGGAGGAAAAATATCTCAAAAGCCTAAGCATGCTATCTTTCACAGCCTTGAAGAGAAGGCAGAATTATTTAGTCTTTTTATTCTTCTGTTGCCAACAAGTCTCTGAGAAACACAGTGATAAGTATGTGTGTACCTCTATTGTTAATCATTCTGGAGGATGACAGCTCTACTGGTATGGTAATTTACTCTGTTTGTTCAGGGAATGGAGGTCTGTCATTCATCTAATCAGAGAATCCAGTCATTCTGTACTTTGATGACTACAATATCCAATCACAAATTTTGTTATGGGAGGTTCCATTTTCCTTGGATTAACCAATTCATGAATAGCCCTTCCTATTTTTTTCTTCACCACAGGGCCACTGTCGTTCTGGTTGTTATTTAGTGAAATACCTTCATATTATTGCACAATTGTCAATATTGTAGCATTTTTCTGGCAACCAGCAGTCACTACTGATTGGGTTATTGATATCAACAATTGTCTTTCAAACTGGAATAAATAGTAGTAAGAAGCAAAGACTGAAACAATCAGTTTAAGGACATCCAGATTTCTGTGTGGCACTAACATACTGGAAGAACTGAATTAGAAAAAAAGGGACAGGTTGATGTGGAAGCCTAGGGTTGAAATCTACTTTCTTAAAATCTATAGCCTATGGTCAGGAAATATCCTGCAATTTTTGCGTTGTTAGGTTTGTTATAGCTAATTGGCACGCCAACAGAGAGGTGACTTCCAGTTCTTCCATAACCTTGACAGTTAAAAGATATTCCTACAAAGTAAAATGAAATGCAATCCTTGCATGTGTTAGCTTCATCCTACAAGTATAATAGTAATGAAATCACAACCGTGTGATCTGCGCACTTGACAGCAACAGAGTTTTGCACCTTGAAAACAGGTCTGGTTGCAAAGAGAGGTAACCAGATAGACATTGTTAACACAGAGTAATAGAAAGTCTTCATTTAAAGAGCTCATTCAGAAAACAAAACAGCCAAAATGACAAAGCAATAAATTTATGACTGTATCAATATTAAAAATAAGTAAATTTTACAATGTTTTGAATGTAGGCCAGGTAAATTTTACAATGGTTTAAATGTAAACTAAGATTAATGAAATGGTAATGCAAATGCACAGAAAAGATGTGCAAAAGGAAAAAAGCAAACTGTAAGTGGGAATTAAATGTCAGTTTATTAATTTTGGGAAAATCTGTTCATCTGCATCCACCCATTTGACAAAGTTAGGGCTGTGTAATATACACAGGAAGTTCTTGCAGGAAAAAAAAACAGAACTAACAGAACTATTTGGAAATTCATAGAAATATTTTAAAGTGAAGCTTATATCACAATACATAGTATATAAACTTTCCGTTTACTTTGTAATCGTCACTTCCTGTTATACAGGTGGAGCTATATAATTTGTATTTTTGTTAAATATGCTATCTAGATACTGTAATAGCTTATTAATTTGCCAGTTTTAAGAGTTCTAAATTGCAATTGTGAATGGTCATAAAATAAAGTGGTACAAAATCACTTTACTCCCAACTTTTACTCCCTAAACTCTTCCCCATCAAGCCATTGCAAGAGAAAGAAGACTGTTTTAACAGCATACTTTAAAAAGTGTCTGGTGATTTCTAACTTCTTGTGATATTTTCTGAGACTGGCAGAAACTGTATGCATGTATCTGTAGCATTTTTATGTTTCAGATACAGTGCCACTTTCACCTGTGTAAAAACCAATAAAATTAATTTCAGAACTGAAAGGTCATGTCTGATTTGTCACCTGTGTTCTTTAGACTCATGGCATATGCCAAAGACATTACGGGCAAAAGTGAGGTCTGAAAAGAGGGAAAATATAGAGGTAGAAAACTGTTTCTAAAAATACAACAGAATTGGACTTCCTAAGTCAGAGTGTATTTCTGTTTTTCAGATCTGTTCAAGTATCACTTGGCTCTGTTTTTTTTTCCAAAGTGGGACATTTTTTTCTTCCTACTGGTAGGAAATTTATTCTTTGACATGAAGCCTTGATGAGCTCAGGCTAACAAAGAGAATATTTTCTTTTTATTACACATTGTCATTTGATAACGTCTTTGTCTAAGGACAGATCATCTCTGACACTCTGTTTTTCTACCATGTACTTTCTTTACACTGTTATGTGCTAGAGAAGCAATTCCAGTAGTGCTCAAGGGAAAATTATATGTTTGTATTGTCCTAACCTCTCCCATACATGTTTGTGTATGCATGTGTATTTTGGGGTTTTTTACAGATCTTTATATTTTGTAAATATATTTCATATATGTTTACATGTAGCGTACATATATGTGTGTGTATATGTGATGTATGGTCTCATCAGAATTCCATGATGAATCATTATATTGAGAAGATGATTTTTTTTATTTTTTTTTTTTTAAAAACTCACGAGCATATTGATATGAATTTCAGTTGACAACTATGTAGTCAGCTGATGAGTTACATGAAGATCTGGTTTGCAATATTTTCAGATTGCAAATTTGTTTATATTGAGACTTCTTGTGTTAATGAGAAATGCAAGACAAGATCTGTATTTTAGAATATTTTTAGGTCCCTCTGCATTGTAGGGTGTATATAAGCAGTGATTATTGTTGCTTCCTATAGATACTCATAAAAATAGTTTCATGAGGGGAATGAAAGGCACAGGATCATATTTTGATGGGTGCACTAGTAATTTAAAAGATAAAATTAAAAAGAAGTCAAAGCCTCTTTGATTTACAGAACGAGTTTAATAATTTTTATAGGATTCTTAATGCTATGGAATATAAAACATAAATGTGTAAGACACTCCAAGATTTGAGAAACCTGTCCTATAAAAACAAAATAACAATTAGAATATAGCTGTAACCATGAAGCAGCTGTTCAGAAGCATAATATTAACAAATTTAACCAGGAGTTTTGCAAATTAAGTTTTCTGAGTAAAAGAATGTTCACAAAACCCACCAAACAACATGCCTAGTGTTTTGGTATTTATAAAGATCAGTGAGTGCACACATGGTAGAGCCCAAATCTATCAAAATAACCTAGCTGTCTCTATACTACATTTATTACATTCAAATTGTTCTTGTGATACAATCAGAATAGTCTGAACTTCAGTGTTACATTTGTTGATGAACCAGAAAGCTCATACTAAGTTTATATTTCATGTCAGGTAAACAAGTCTCTGTGGAAAAGAACATTTAAAGAAGACAAAGTATATTGTCAGGATAAGAGACAGTCTGGACTTGACTCCCTGTTTCACTATATAAATGTGCATACTGGCAAAACTTATCACATTATTTAAAATTTTGGAGATGCAGAGCTAATAAAAAAAAAAAGGAAAAAAGAATTTTTATAACAGATTTTAACAGAATAATGGAAACAATTAAATGAAAGTACTCAGGTGTTGCGGAGAAAAATGTGCTTTGAAAAAAAACTCACTGAGCAGTGTCCTTTTTAATTACCTAAAGATGCACCTAACCGTATTAAAATAATTTTATTAGTTTCTAAATATAAACAGTTATTTAGTGACAAGTCTTGACAAATAATTTCCAAAATCTACAAGATAATATACACAAAAACATTCCTAAGGGAGTGCAGTTAATTCTGTGTATTAGCTTTGATATGATTGCTGGTTAATATTTGCTGCCCCCTGTAGTTTACTCTGACATAGTTTCTGTAAAATCATCTGAGGTGACTAAATTAGAAACTCAAAATATAAACCAAGCACCCTGATCTTTTCTCCTGTTTATCCTTTTGTTATCTCTTATTTCTATCTTCCTGTCTGAACTGCTGTTTTACTGAGAATTGGGATGATTCTCAATGCAGTTTTTGTTCAAATTTATTTGAACAGCTACTGTAAAGTAGGTGGATCATATTTTAGACCTGACTCTTCTAAAATTAATATATTTCTTTTAAAGAGGCAAACCAGGCAAATATTTAATAAATGCTTTGTAAATAGTTACAGTGTATAAATGTCAACATACTCCTTATGGTTCCTTGAAGTCTGTTTTTGGGGAAAACAATGAAAAGTGGTAGTTTGGAGGTTTAGCAGGCATCTAAGATGCTTGCTGAGTTTTAAATGGCCCTGTCTGACTAATGAGATATCACATTGTGCCCTAGAATTTAATAACCAGACTGCACAGTTATCAACATCTTCCCAGTGTTGAAGGAGGAGGGATTGAAACAGTCCTGCAACAGGTTAAATGAGAAGAGAGGACTGCTGTGAGGTATAGCTCAGGGTTTTTAGCCCAGTAATGGTAGAGGCAGTCAACTTCCTGAAACTGTTATGATTGCCTGGAGGTGTTACAAGGCAACTAAACAATTGATTTTGTGTACTTATTTTTGTTTTAATTTGGAAGAAAACTCTGAATTCTGGAAAACTAGAATCTGGGGAGGTCTGCAGCACATTGTTCTGTTGACTGCAGACTATAAGATCTTATAAAATAAGCATTTATAGCTAACAGTCACCAAGAATGACATCAGTTCAAAAACTGTGTTCAGTGAGTTCAAACCCAAGATCTCCTAACCAGCTGACATGAATTCCTCTCATTTACAAATGACAAGTAATGTAGTTAAAAGGCAAAGACAAATATGATATGAAAAGCGTCAGCCTTTGCCACAGACCAGGGCACAATAGTAAATCTAATCAAGTTCAGGAAACTCCTGGTACAGATAGAATTACCTTGAAGTTATGCTTGACCTTCAGCAAAGATGGTCATGCCATGCTTAAGTCAAAATCAGCAGGTGAGGAATGACCTAGTCAATTGGAAAAAAGGCCTGTGCTTGCAGAGTTCATCAATCCCAGATGCTAGGCCTGAACAACTCCAAGGCAGAGCAATGCATGCAGAGTTTTTTGCTTTAATGGGTGAAAGGACAAACTTAAATGTCAGCATTCGGTTTACACAGGTGTACACTTGTTAGCATATGTACCTAAGGTAGAAATTTGTCTTCAAAAACAAATTAAATTAACAAAGTAGGAGGAAGGATAATGTGACAGAAGGCAAAAAGAAGGAAAAATACCATGTACAAGTTTGTATTTCAAGTAGTGTTGCAAGAACCTAAAGGTCAGCACAAATGATAGTGAAATACTCTCCCTTCACCTCCTCTGTGTGCTTGCCTGAAACTGCTATTGCCAGTTTATGATTTAACATGTCCATGATATATTAAAAAATGGGTGCAAAATCAAATTTTAGAGACACACTGGAAAAAACATAAGAAGTTAAAGATGACACTTCTTAAAATAGCAGAACTGTTACAGAGTCATATTGCTTATGCATAACCAACTTATCAATCCATAAACCTGAACTTCAGAAAAAGGTCATTTTGGTAATTTCTTCTCACTTATTGTGTAAGAGAGGATACAGAATTCCTTTCCCCCAGTCCTGCCTCATGTCATGTCATTGCATTAGCAAAAATATGTATTTAAGAAAGCATCTAATCTTTACTTAAAAACCTGATGTATGGGGAATCCATATTCTTAGAGAAGTAATTTTAGTGTCTGAGTAGCCTTTCTTCTTAAAATGTGCCTGTTATTTATAATTTCAACTTGTCTTTTTTGTGGCTTTAAGATAACAAAATTTGACATCTGTCACTATCAAAAATCTTCACTTACGTACTTAAGAACTATGGAGAAATTAGGTTTTACTTCATTCTGTTTAAAATACATAAATTGAACTCTTATATCTGTGAATAACCAAACTTCCTCAAGTCTCTTGCTTTTTCTAAGGAATATGTTAATAATACTGCACCTATTTACATTGCTTATATGCTTATTATTTATAATATTTCTCTACTGTAACCCATGTTTTCCTCTATGTCCTGTGGTGAGTTACGGAAGTCTCAGTGAATACTAAACTCAATTTGTATGTCAGAAACTATTATGTTGTGTAAAAGTAGCTTTCATAGTATAACATGATGTCATTCACTTAGGACTGTTATCATAATGCTTTCCTAAAAACAAACCTAGATGTTTAGCACTCCTTTTGGAGTGCTGGAAGTCTCTGCTTCAGCAGTGAAAATTTGTTTCTCTACACCTTTTCTTTGAAAGATGTTGTATAAGAAGGTATAAAGCGTGTATAATAAGGTACTTGTGTTTCATAATGCTTCAGTGCTAAAGGGATATGTAAACAAATGAAAATTAAGAATAGATCAGAATCAAGTGGAACCTAGGAACCTGAAAAACTTCTTGAAATTTCACGTAAGATAAAATAAATCACATTGTTCCAAACATACTTGAAGAAACTGAAGCTTATTTTTACTAATGGAATGAAGGCCTGAGACTTCTAGAATTAAGTGGCTTTTCAAAATGACTATACTAACGAATTGTGATTTTATTTACTTCCCCAGTGGACTATAGGTTCCACACTACTTGACAAATGGAGGATGTATGACAGCATTAGATAACATATTTTTCAGATTTTTTTTTTTTTAATATTTTGGTTTTACAATATTAATCTTCAAAGGCAGAAAACATTACAATGTAAGAAAAAAGTAAGTCAATAAGTAAACTCAACATGAGGAAGAACTTTACCGTAAGGGTTCCAGAGCACGGGAACAGGCTCCCCAGGGAGGTTGTGGAGTCTCCTTCCTTGGAGACTTTTAAGACCCATCTGGATGTGTTCCTGTGTGACCTGCCCTAGACTAGATGGTCCTGCTCTGGCAGGGGGGTTGGACTCAATGATCTCTGGAGGTCCCTTCCAACTCCTAACATTCTGTGATTCTGTAAGTCAATAAATAAGTCTCTCAAGAAGATTCACAGAAATGCTATGGAACAACTGGTGGTTTAACTGTATGAGCTTTCTTTGTAAATTATAATGTCTTTACATTTTTATAAAACAAGGACTTTAGTCATTTTTTTCATTATATGTTTATTTGTTTCATTATATGTTTATTTTTTTCATTATATGTTTATTTGTTTCATTATTTGTTACCTAAGTGTGGTTTTAGGTAAGGGAAAAAGGCAAATATGGAAAATAAATGTTTTACTTATCATAATATAACCTGTAAATGGATGCAGTTTCACAAAATGTCATAATTGATAAATAATTTATATATGTAAAAATGCTAAAAAATGACAATGTAGTGACTGTTTTGTGAGATACAGTGCTCATGACAGTGAGCAAAAAAAAAAATAAATCTAGTTTTCTTTGATTGTATTGGCCACTTTTTCCTCAAGATTCTTCTAGAACATAGATCAGCAGTTCTGATAATGTTTTTCTGCTACAGGTTGGATCCTTAAAAGGAGTATGCGGACATTCAAGAAAGTAAAGAAACTCTTGTGCAGGTCAAAACCAGAGATGATAATTTAGAAGTTATGCATATTTAGGAAGTCTGCATTTCCTAATGCCATGGTGCATAGTGTGTCTTCAAACTCTGTCTACCAGAGAACACTCAGAAAAATCAGTTAAATTTGTGAGGTTAAGTGTGGATAATTAAAGTGTGTTAGATCCTGTGCAAATATTCTCATTCAGAGGTAAAGCAGTGTTAGAGAGCTATAGCTTAATTCTTGCTCAAGGATGAGTGAGAACATCAAAACAGAGATTTAATGTTCTTTAATTAAGCATCTTAGCCTTTGCACTTTCAGTAGATTTGTCTTCTATTTTCTGAGTGTTCCTGGTAAAAAAAGTCTTTCAACTACGAGCTCTGTAATTTCTTCTAAAACACAGACTATTTGTAATTTCTTGAAAGACCTACTTCACATAATAAAGCCATTTATGAAATATTTATGCTTGCTTAAAAAGATATATGGCTGAAGAAACTTACAAATGTTAACTGAATGTGTATCAGGAGGCAATTAAAGAAATGTGTAACTTTAATGAGTTTAATGACTCAGTAAAACAATCAAATAGTTTTGGGTGGCTTGATTCATCTTTGATGATAGCCTTAGTTATCTTCTTCATTTCCTGCATTATAGGAGAAATTTGGCAGATAGGTCTGGGACTTTTGGGAGCCTATACAGTTTAGACTTCACTCCGCAATAGTATACTTGAGGTGTACGTTTTGCTGTCCACTATTACCTACACTAGATTTTGTTACACTTGGTAGTACTGAAGATAATTAAATAGCTCTAGAATTTAAAGCTGTGAACTCTAGAGCCCTGCAGTCAAAGGATTTTTCAGAAAATATTTTTAATTATTTCATTATTAAGAGAAAGGAAGAGAAGAAAGGCACCTTCACCTGGTTCATGCTTTTATTTCTGACATAAAACCATAGATTTGTTTAGGTTGGGAAAGAGCCTTGAAATCATTCAGTTGAACCATAAACCAAACACTGCCAAGTCAAACACTAAACAGTGGCCCTAAGCACCATGTCTACACATCTTTCAAATACTTCCAGGGATGGTGATTCAACCACTTCCCTGGGCAGCCTGTTTCAATGTTTCATTACCCTTTCAGCAAAGAATGTTTTCCTAATGTCCAATCTAAACCTTCTCTGGTGCAACCTGAGGCCATTCCCTCTCATCCTATCACTTGCTACTTAGGAGACGAGGCTGACACCTACCTTGCTACAACCTCCTTTCAGGTAATTGTAGAGCGCAATAACGTCTTCCCTGAGCCTCCTTTTCTCCAGGCTAAACATCCCCAGTTTTATCATTTATTTCATACAGGACTTGTTCTCTAAACCCCTCACCAGCTTTGTTGCCCTTCTTCAGACAAGCTCCAACACTTCAATGTCCTCCTTTAGTGAGGGACCCAAAAGTGAACACAGTATTTGAGGTGCATCCTCACCAGTACTGAGTACAAGGAGACAATCCCTTCCCTAGTCCTGCTGGCCACACTGTTTCTGATACAAGACAGAATGCTCTTGGCCTTCTTGGCCACCTGTGCATACTCCTGGGTCACAGTCATCCAGTTGTTGACCAACAATGCAGTGTCCTTTTGTGCTGGGCAGTTTTCCGGCCACCCTTACCCAGGTCTGTAGCATTGCACAGGTTGTTGTAACCTAAGCTCAGGATGCAGCACTTGGCCTTGTTGAACCCCATACCATTAGCCTTGGTCCATCTATCTGTTCTGTCCACATCCTCTGTAAAGCTTTCCTATCCTCAAGCAGGTCAACACCCCTGCCCAGCTTGATGTGTTCTGCAAACATAATGAGGTTTGAAACTTTGATAATTCTCTTTCCAACTCTAGTAAGCATAAATTCTTCAAATTTAGATAACCTTAATAGATCTTTTGTAATTTCTGGTACATTTTTAATGTAATGCTGGTTGTTTGTTTTTCTTAAAAGAAGTAGAATATTGCTGTTACTTATTTTAAGAGAAAACTGTCGCTATCCAAATAGATTTCACTTCAGTATAGACAGGTAGAATATTAGAAGGTGACGTAACATGAACCACCTCAGAATGATAATTGCTTCATGATAAAGCAGGGAGAAACCAGGAAATTGAAAAACTGATTTAAATGTGTTACTTTGTTCCTTATAATTCTGTATGGCTGTTATCAGTCTGACCAAGTTTAATGCTGCATCAAACAACATACAGTACCACAGCCACTACACAATACCAACTATAGATTTCTCTCTGTGTCATCAGTAGGTTTTCTCATTTCATACATCATTTGCAACATGCCGCAGTGATTCTGCAAAGTCATTGCCTATCTCACTTACACAAAGTTAGTAAGTTTTTTTCCCTATGCTTGTTTTGAACAACTATCACACTAGACATCACAGCCAGTTTCCTGTTGCTCTCTGCTTACAGTAAAACACCAGATATAATTGTAGGAGCTAAAATTATGCCAGCAATCCTTTACATTCTATTCTTGAGTATCAGTGTTAAGGAGGTTAAATCCTTCAGCAAAGCTTTGTCTGTCAGGTGCTATAGACTGCTATGTGGAGGCATTTCTGAAGGACAGTGGCCACGACTTTATCTTTTGGAAAGTGAACAATCCAGGCAGTAGTGCCAAGGCATACGTGACAGAACAAGTGAAGATTGTTCCTGATGCATCCTTTGAAGGCCTAAGATGAAGCATAAGTGATACTATAGTAACCTTTTGCAGAATTTTCACAGGGTGGTAAAACTACAAGCTGGGTAGAAGCTTGGCAAGGGCAATATGATTAATATTTATTTAATAATGAGTTTGTAATGCATGAATAATTACTTCTAACCAATCCCGATATGTATGCTAAGCATGTGGACAGCTGAAACTATGTATACTGGGCTATTTTGGCAAATAAACTGAGAACAACCATTAATTGCATCCATGTGTGTCGCGTTACTCGGGCCTCGCTGCTGTGACCTGTGCTCCCTACACTGCTACTCCTTATTTTATCTGCCCAACGATATCCAACAAAGAGCAAAACCTACATCAAGAGAGAAAGTTCTGGAGTATCGCCAAATCTGTCAGATTCTTTTTTTTTTTTTTTATGTTTCTGAAATGCCATTCAACAAAAAACGGTGTGAACTATTCTGACTTTCACCACTCAGCACCAGCAGTATAATAGCTTAATGATAGCATGAGACTCAGGGCACAGACCTGAGACAGGCAATTACAGCAATATCTCATTTTCACCCTGGTCTCCATCTGCT
>NW_008593223.1:0-10746 GCF_000691845.1 Merops nubicus | reverse complement strand
ACACTTCAAGCACTAAAACTAAAGCTGAGTTAAAAAAGTAAGCTGAAACTGCCAGTCAACACAAAGCATTACTAGACCTCACCTTTGTGTAGAGCAGATTGGAACAAGCTTTGATACTGCTAATTTCACTGGACACAGTCCATATAATCGTCTTTAGATAAAGCTAACTGTAAATGAAGTTCGGGCAAGGACTGAGCAGTGAAGGTGTACTGAAAAGTAACCAGAGATTTATATTTACTTTAGTTCCCTAGATTCAAATGGATGAGTAAGGTTAGAGGCTTAAGATACAGATCTTATTTATTCTGGAAAGGGTCCCCTGCCACCACATGAATTTCTTGATCTTTTTTTCATCTTTTTTCGGTGTTTTGTGATTTGGGTTTGGTCAGTATATGGCTAAGACAGGCTATGTCTGTTACCC
The DNA here is from genome assembly GCF_000691845.1 of Merops nubicus. NCBI lineage: Eukaryota > Metazoa > Chordata > Aves > Coraciiformes > Meropidae > Merops > Merops nubicus. Next base: position 10,328 of record NW_008593223.1, on the reverse strand, counting down.
AATTAGATGAAAAATTCAATCTTACATGATTTTCTTTCGTTAATAATAAGAGCAATTTTTTTAAATTCAAGACTTCTAAACATGCTGTTGATGCAACTCACCTTTGTATTGTCCTGTGTATATTGGACTGAACCCCAGAATATTCTTTATAACACCTGTCTTGTTTTAAGTTAGAACACAATTAATTATGTTTGGTGGTTTTCCTTTCTAGTTAAGTCTTTTCTAAGTGACTGCACTTTCAGACATTAATGGCATATTTTTGCAGACAGTGACTGCTTGTGGAAGTGATAATGCTTGGTATTTAAAGTTACTACCAAGGATTGGTGTGCAGAAAGGCTCTTGCTTATACTAGCTTCTGTGCAGACCAGGGTCACTGATAAATTGTGTGACATATTAGGGGGTGAAGAAAGTAAAAGGCAGCACTTGCAGGTGGTGCAGACAGGTATAAATGGATCAACACATTATTCCATCCAGTATACGTCATATTCAGTACAAAGCTGAGGGATCACAAAGGTCTAGCTTTCTTCAATGGACAAAGTCAGAAGAGGACTCTGGTCTGCCTTTGATCCCAATGTGTATGTTCCTGAATTCAATTCCAGAATCCAGCTCCTGAATCTGTTTCCTGACTGCTGCTGAGTCCAGTCTGGGACTTCCCCAGTGCCTGCTCCACAGCAACAGTATTGCCAATGACATAATCACCATCGGGGGGTTGGATTCAATACTGGGTTTGTATGTATTTGTTATTATTTTCATTAAAGCTGTTTAGTTTTCTTTTTCAAGCCATAAGTCCTTCACCCTTTTTCCATTTCTCTTCCCCTCCTGGGAAGGGAGAGGGGTTAATAGAGAGTATCTGTCATTTTTCTAGTGACTGGCCCACCCCTAACCCTTGACAGCACCTCAGTTGCTGTTTTGTCAGTCTCACTAATCAAATAAAAACCATCACTAACATACTCAGCAGTCAGATACATCTGCTATACTTTTGATCTTTGTTTCAGAGAGAATATAGATATCCTGTTCTAATTACTTTTTTTTTGTTTTAGTTGCTTTCAAAAAATTAAACCTTTGTTTTCCTTTGAAATGTAGCATCCAGCTGGTTTTTTATAATCTGATGTTGAAGATTCTTCAGAGACGGGGGAAAGTCCAGCCACCTCCCCATTATGTTCTAGTTTACTCAAGTCAACAGGCTGCAAAGAAAATGCCTACTTTGTTTTTGGCTTCTGTAGAAATTCTGGACCCTGCAAACCCCACACTTCCCTTTTCTTTTCAGTTAGCATCACTGACTTTTAGTGTTTCTTTTTGCCATCATGTAGCTTCTTATTGCTTGGGAGATGAAGGAAGTGATGGGTCATTCTAAGCAGCCTACTCACTCTGTGATTACAGTGCAGCAACATATACTGAGCCCCTTAAAGGAAAAAAAAAAAAAAAAAAAAAAAAACCACCCACTCCTTTCTCTATTTCTTTTCCTGTGTCAGAGAGCAAAGAGCAGCACAGATCAAAGGTAGTGGAGTACGGTAAAAGCAGACACACAATAGCACCACTATTAAGCACTCTCAAAAGCATAGTTGCTACCAGAAGAACACAGCAGTATTAGTCAGAAAAAAATAACTGATGGGAGATAAATAAAGTAAAATCTCTCTGACATACATGAGATCTCAGAATTACCCCTGAATGACCATTCTCCATAACCCTGTAGGCCACATTATATTAGATGATTATCTCTTACGTAACCATTACCTCAGGTTTCACTGACCCTGACAGCAATGCAGTAATCATATCTTTGAATGTCACTGAAGAGTTTTTACAGTGTAATGTGGCAGGCAGACAGAACATGCAGAAATTTTTCTGCTCACTATTCATAGATATATATGGATCATATAGGCTTACTACAAAAGAAATCCACCTCATGTCAAACTTCATTTTTATGGAGTTTTCTGATAATATTGCATATTCTTAGAGCATGCTATTAAAGTGTATGAATAGGCTTCATACATTTCGCACTCAGCTAAGTTTCTCTGATTTTTTCTGCTGCATGACTGAAAGAGCTTGAGCCATGATGAGTGCTTAGGAGCATCCATATTTGGCATCATTGTATCTAAAAATATTTCCTAAGTTCACTGGCATTACAGAGTTGTTGTAAGACCTTTCCAGTCAATGTAAAGAATTGGATGGTTGCAAAAAAAGAGCTTTGCAGAAAACAGTGAGGGAGTAGATTTCACAACAGACTTAGCTACTCAGATCCATAGGTAGTCTCACAGGATATGAGGTACTGTGCTTGAACCAATGTGCCCTGCACTTTTGCTGCTTTATGGCTACCTGTTTGCAGTTTGCTTCTTTTTACTCCTAGTAAGCAGATAAGCAGATACAGTGCAGTTATATCCCAGGAGAGAACAAACACTAAGAAGTATAGGTTCCTATGCTATCTCGAGGTTAGACAATTGGCTACACGTTATGCAGTGCTGGTACCAAAAATCGTGTAGCACTTACTTTAATAAAAGACTCAATGACTGGCCAGATACATACTTCATATTTGGAGGAAAGACCTGAAAGGGAGTCAAAAAAGATCTGAGTCCCAAAGCATCATCAGTGTGAAATCGTTCAAAACCAGAGCTTCTGTTTCCTAAAAGCCCTTCCTAAATAGGCGTACCTTGCCCTTCTACTGAGGATAAGGCTCCAAGGAATGAGCAAGAAGAACTGTCTTTCACTAGCAAAAGGAATGCCTTTTTTAAGAATGTCTAGAAACACAGATAAAGGTTTCTAGCTGCAGAAAAGTAAGAAAGGCCTCTCTCAGGAGAAAATGTACAGGATTTTTAAGAGTGAGTTATTAACCTGACCTGGCTGTCAGGGTATGCATGAAGAAATACACAGGATGAAGACTGTTGCCCGATGGTTTTGCAAATTACTTTCTAGAGGCGCGAGGGTGAGGAAGTGAGGATGGGAAAGTAGTGGTATTGTCAAACAAATAATGTGAAGAACTAAAACTGAAAGTTAAACCCCCCAATAGTCTGAAGGAAAAGCTGGCTAATTGCTGCCTAAAGGCTGGACCTGACATGAATTCCATGCCCTTACATATTGAAACATCTTTTGGGAATAATCATTACTGAATTATTTATTTATTTATTTATTTAACAAACAGATTGAAACTTATTGTAACGAAACAACTTCCATTCAAAATAAACAAGACTTAACATAGTTTCTATTTACTTCTGGGAATTTGCACTAAAACTTAAATAGAAAGTATGTGATCTCAGTATTATGAACATTAAACTAAAATTTATGTTTCTCCAGGGTATAATAGTCTTAAAAACGGGTGGGAAGTGTAAGGAAATGTTTGTTTGACACATTGCTGCTGTCAGTTTTAGAAGTCCATTTAAGAAGGTTGTGAATACTCACAGGATTACAATTATCAATATATTTGAAAAGATTCCTATTGTATTGTTTGTTGAGTGAGTTCTGTAATACAGTAAAAAAAAAAAATTGTGAATAAAAATTTGAAGGCTTAGACCTTCACCTGCTTATTGAGTAGCACTTTCACATAGAAATCTCCTATATGCTGCTTAAAAAATAGTCTCATTTTATCTGATTAATTTGTTCAACATAGTTTTGTCTCAGTAAAAGACTCTATGGAATTATTGCCTATTAACTAAATCACTAATGCACAGATTATTTTCCCACTTAGATATTTTGGTTGATTTTTCCTGTAGCAAAATATTGCTTCTGTTTTTAATTTGGTTTAGTATCAGGAAAGTATTTCCTCATAAAATCATTTTAACTGCATATTACATAAAACCCTAGTTATTTTTTTCTAAATGAACCACTTCTCTGCAGTATTAGCTTATGGTAAGAGAAACGATTATTAGAAATAAAATAGTGAGTGTTTTTAGCTTTAATTCTTAATTTGATAACAAAGTCAGGATAAAAATAATTTAAATATTTTAAATAACACACAAAAAAGTAAGAAAAATAAATCTGCAAAATTTTGTACTTTCTTTAAATGTTTCTGTTTTTGTAAAGGAGATAATAATTAAGTAGTTCTGCAAGGGATCTATTCATCAATGTTGATTGTGTCTGAGCTGAAGTTCTGACTGGTTGGTCAAGGGTACCCTACCACTAAAGAATCATCTACACTCTTTAGAATTCACTACTTTTTTGCCCACACCTCCCCCCGCAAAAATGCAGAGGCTTAGGATGAAAAGAAAAATCCCTGAAAAATGTGAGAAAACCAGAGTTACAAATATACAGTTACAGTAATTCTGATGCCAGGATCTCCTGTACATCAAGTCCAAATCACAGATCATCTGCATATGTAGGAAGCAATAGGAGTTTATGTGTTTCCAAGGAGCAGCACTGTCATATATTTCCAGATGCTGCTTTTTCTGTGAGTAGACCACTCAGCATTAAATTATACAATTTTCTGGGTAGCTAGAGTACTAACAATGTGTTTTGGTTTTTTTTCATTTTTCAGTTGTATTTGGACACTGTTTCTGATCATTTCTTTATTTATACTGATTTGAGAAACAATAGTTTTAAATTAATTACTGCGAATGTACCATACAAGAAACTGATGTTAGAGGTCACTCATTATGACAAGACCAAGAACTACAATTTAAGGCAATTGGTTTTGCCTAACTGCAATATATATTCTAATACAACAGAATAATCATTAAATGCCATAACAAGTCCACCTTAACACTACCTCTTATAACAGCCATCTAGATCTCGTATTTTAAATTTGTAGTCAATTTCTTAATCTCCCAACACACACTATGTCCAATATCAACTACAACAATATTCTTCCATAACTGTAAGCAACAGAGAGACATCAAAGCAAAGACAGAAATAAGAGGTACCAGAAAACTATGTACTATACAATGGAAGAAGCACCACCAGCGTTGTGGTTATTAGTGAAATGGTGCAGTGCAGGCCCAGGTACTAGATCTTTAATGTGAATTTAATTATGTGGCCTTCCAGAGCCCTTGCTTTGAGTCTCCTCCAAAGGCAGCACCACTTATCATGACCGTTGTGCCTCATCATGAGAGGGTCTCCCATCTTTCATGACCAATGTATTTTTTTTATACTGTTACAACATTTGTGTGTTCCTGTGCTCTGTGAAGCAGCTTTTACTTCTGCTTTACCTTTCTCATTCACTACAAAATACACTTGTCTGGCTTCTCTGTTTTTAAGCTGAATGTTTGGCTTCCTCTCTACATGAACTCCTGGTGAGATCCTGGCTGTACTTTGTCAGCTGTTTCTTGGTTTCCCACATATGCCATACATGATCTTTGCAGTTTAACATGGAAAATGCTCACAATCTGGCCTACTCAACAGATTTTGCTTTTTAGTGGATTTAAAAGGCTTCCAAAACTGCAAAGTATAGAATCATTAGCTATATAGAGAAAAGTTCAGTCCAGTAACAGCTACATCTTTCTGTAACCTCATTGAAGGCATCTGCATAGCCTCCTTACAAAAACATTATAGTGTTTTGATATGTTTTCCTGAGACAAGAAATCACATGAAAGATGGAGGTGCTGAATCCCATGTTGACTTTGCAGTTGAACTTCTTCTCTGGGTCAACAATTCTACCACCACAAAAAAGGAATAATAAAGGTATGTCTAGTTTTCTTATTTGGTAGCATCTTGTACACACATTACATATAAAAATGTTGGGCCAAATCTAGTACCCACTTATGCCAGTTAAGATTTAATATTGATTTTAGCAACTGTGGGTTGTGCACTTAGGAATTTTCACAGGAAAAGAAAATGGCACAAATCTGACCGTGGATATGCTCTGTACAGGAATTAATATGAAATTAAAATGTTAGCAGCCTTCTCTCTTGATAAGGTAAATTGCTTCAACATGGCAAGGTCAATATGTATGTTAGTAAAGAGAAATGTAAGCAATTGCAAAGCACTCAGTAACAGACATTGTTTCCCTCATACTCATGCATGTAGAGAATAGAACAATTTATTTTTTTTCTTAGAAAATAAAAAGTAAAATCTTTCTGATATGAAGTTCATTATTTTGTACCTTTCAAAATTGTATTATCATAGAAGAGAATCCAGTGATATTTTCTTTTTCCTGAAACAGCTTGGTTTGTAAATATCTGTTAAAAAAAGGGGGAAAAAAAACTGTGAAAAGAATCTGCTTCACATTTTCTACATCCATCCCTGACTGGACAGATAAACTTGGGTGGGCATTACAAACAAAATGTTTCAAAGCAGGTAATAGGAAAAAAAGGTAGAAACAATAAAAAGTATGATTTATTTTTTTAGCAAGGTTGTCACTGAAGTCTCTGGGAATAGATAATGCAAACATCTGCTAGGAATTTTGCACATTTCCTGCCTTGATGCACAGAGTGTTCTAGATAACCTTGCAAGATCCATCCCTTCCTCATGATTCCTGCAAAGGTTCTTCAGATTTTTAAGACAAGTACCGGCTTAGCAGAAAAACACTTACTAAGGAGGGTGCACTTATGGGAAGAAAGTTACTGTAACTGTTCAGGTGAAACCTGAATTGCTGAAAGACTCTGCCCAAAGGCAATACTGTTGTGGTGAGCAGAGCCTGCCCTAGGCAGGGATCGGCGTGTGGAAGATCTCGCGATGTAACGGAAAGCTCAGACTGCCCACGAGGGGCCTTGTGGGTGTTGCTTGTCATATATAAGGAATTGCAGCGACGCAATAAACGCCATTTGCAACATCCTTCACATTGAAGCCAGTGTCTTTGATGGTACACAACGGTAGAGGCTGGGTGGCAGCTATCCCGGGGATCGGGTGTCGGTAACGACACAATACCCTAGGTTGGGTTTGAGTAAACTGATATTCAAAGCATTTTCTGTTTGTTCCTGTGTTTGTTTTAGGTTTAGATCTTTGTTCTGTTTTGTTTTGTTTTCTGACAATAAAGGCAAGCCCTAGAGAAGAGGTGAGTTTCAATTCCAAATGTATATTCTTTGTTTCAGAACAGGTTGGAAAGACAGGAGCAGATGGAGAACATTTGGGACATTTTGTCAATTCATCTGTTAATAAGTGAGACACACACACTGGCTGCATTAAGCAAAGTCTTTCTGTCCCAGCAGCCCTCAAGATATCCTCTGAGAATGATTTTGATGATGGACAGCTGAGGTAAAAATAGTAATATTTGCAACAGCCAATAACCATATGACAGCTCCTTGAATCAAGACCTCTGTTGTGATGACACCTGGAGTTATTTCATCACAGAGACACCTTTTTACCAGTAATAAAGCTTACTGAGCTTGCCCAGACAGAACTAATGCAACATATGGCTTACAAATTCTTTTTCTACTATTTTTGAGAAACAAAACTAATCTAGCTGATGTCAGTCTACCTCTTACTACTTGGTGTTCCCTGATGTTCCTAAGTTATGGTGTTTTGCATGGTATGTACCTATGATATCTTGGATTTCTCATTCAAGAAATGGTCATTGAATGATGCAGCAACTTAAAAGATAGTGTATGCAGTGGAAATTGTATGCATTTGGTAATTCAGATAACTTAGAAATAAATGCTAGGATTTGAAAACAAGCATTATCACAATTCATTTGAAAACTAACTTTCCCAGGTTTTTTAAGCATTGTAAAGTACAAGAGCATATTCTAGCCACACATTCTAAAATACTGTAAGTCAACACCAGAGTGTGTAAACAAAATGTAATCTCTTGTACTATCAGATGATGCACATAAGGCAAAACTGCCAATATTTCTGTTTGCATGCGACATTCTTCAGTGTTTCAGCATTGTTAGTATGATCAAATAATGCTGCCAAATAAGAAAAAAATTTTCTCTATAAACATGTAGATACTGCAACTGCGTGCAGACATACTATTGCACATACTATCCAACCTGCATGAATGGAAATAGAAAAGTCAAAGCTCAAATGCTGAAACAAGTGAAGGGGATGAGGGACAATGAGATTAAAGGCTGAGGAAAATGTGAGATTAAAGGCTGAGGAAAATGTGGAGCCAATGCTCAATGGAGAATTCAGTTTAGTGACAAACAACAGAGAAAAAGATGAGGTACTTGGTGCTTAGTTTGCATCTTTTTTGGTAATAAGGTCTGCCTGATTTTCTGAGCTTAGTGATAGAATTTGTGGAAATGTATCAGTACCTACATTTCCTACAGGGTAGAGCAAGGAATGCTTAACCTGCTTGGCCATGGGATAGAGGGTATTGGGGGATGCTGGCTGATATCACTGGAAGGCTGCTTTCTGTCATCTTTAAAAGTTTATGTCAAATGAAGAAGTTCTTGGTGGCTGGCAAATGCAATGTTGTACCCACATTTGTGCAAGGCAAGCAGAAGGATTGAGGGAACAAGAGGCCCATCAGCCTTCCTCAGTCCCTGGGAAGATGAAAGACTGTCTTCCTTAAACCCATTTCCAGGCACTTGATGAGCAAATATGTGACTGGGAACAACCAATTTGCATTTGCCAAGGGCAAATATGCCTGAACAACCTGATAGCCTTCCATGATGATCAGCTCAATGGATAACGGGAGAACAGTGGATGTTCTTTATTAAAAACCTGGGTAATAGGACCCAAGCAAGCCTGTGAACATCATCAAACTGAGAGGGAAGGTAAATATGTTGGAGACCAGTGCTGCTATTCATAGAGGCTTCAGTGTGATGGAGGACCTTGTGAGGTTCAGCAAAGATAAATGATTTTGTCTTTTATGGCCAATACCGGTAGGAACACCAGGATTTGCTCCAGGGCATTCTTTTTTCATTCAAGCATAAAACTAAGTTGTCTTTTTAAAGAAAGACATTAATGTAATCAGCTGTTGTCACTGTATGGTTTGCTGGAAAACATTTTACATGACATCCTCTATACAAAGATCTACCCCACAATGTTGTTATTCTAAGGCAAGACAGACAGATGATTCACGTTTTGGCAGTCCTATTTCATGCACTATCACTCATCTTAGACAACTACTTGAGCTGCAGAAGCACTAATATTTGATTTTTAATACTTCAAATTATTTAGAAGTCATTCATATTCTCATGTGGCTTGTAAATGTTGCTGGAACATAACTACAATGCCAGTTCTAACTATTCCTGCTAAAAAAAAGGTAAAATCACAACACTTAAAGATCTTATCTGACCACATAAAACCTGTGTCTCCTTTCTCTTGGTAGTTTAGCTTGCTGTCAATGTTCTGCTTCAAGTAAATGAAAATCTAAGACAGAAATAAGCAAACAAAAGAAAAAATGAAACAACCCCTCCATTCTACATTGTCTGTCCCTGCTCTCATTTTATGATGAGCTCTAGCATACTCTTTCCAATGCCTTGGAAAACCTCTTCTTTCATTAATGCACCTGAGAAGCAATATTTCTTGGTTTCTACACTCCTCACATACAAGGTCAGCATCATAAGCTTCATATATCTTCCCTCCTCTACTGTCCCTTAAGGCTATGTCTTGTAGTAACTCCCACAATCTTATTCCCAGTCTCTTATATTTCCTTCCAGATCATATCTGCATGACTTCTTCTAAAGCTAGTGCCCAAGTTTCTATGTGTTTTGGGAATAAAATCTTCCAAACAGATTCACTGGGCAGTTCCAGATCAGAAATACAGGGTATAGTATATGAAACAAATGTGAAAAACTATTTATCAGTGTAGGTACCACATACAGCAGAGCTCATATACAAGCATGCATTCCCTGATAAGTCTTGCGGGTAGACAGAAATAATTAATATTTATTATTTTCTATTACTTATTTCTGTGACACATACCTCTATACAAATATGTCTGAGTAGTGGATTGGTTTAAGATTTGTCTGCTTTTAGCAGACAGATGGCATATAAGGTCTTGTTTTAGAAAGTTGCTGGTCTGGATTTAGCACTGGGTTAATAAAAACATATACATTTAACATGTAAATATATAACAAATATATACTTATAGACAAGGAACATGGTTTTCAGAGCTGGAGAAAAATATACTTAACATTCTCAGAAGATAATGCAATTTGGCTGATGTCCACTTTTCTGGTAAAACCTGGGGGTGAGCTAAAGACTATTTCTTTTGAAATCTTATTTGAATGACTCAGTGTCCTTCTTAAGTTTCAGCAGAGGATTGCAATCCAAGTGCTAGCAAGAAGTCTAAACCTAGAGAACCTGGGATCAGAGGTAAAATGCTACAAGTCCATTTTTCCCTGTGATAAGTAGATGTACTGACTGTGTAGAATCACTGCAGCAAGTTGTAAATGATGTACGAAATTAAAATTCCTCTATCCATATAACAGCAGTTACTGCTGTGTTGTGGTACTTGCAGTATTTAGCTTAGATACAACTTTTGACAAAGAACAAGCAAACAAAACAAAACAAAAC
>NW_008593222.1:0-2202 GCF_000691845.1 Merops nubicus | reverse complement strand
GCCATTTTTCCCCCCCGTGAGGCCATTTTTGCCCCCGAGGTGCCACCTACTTCTCCCAGTGGTGGTTGTAGAGCTGGGTGGGCATGGAGAGGACGCGGTCGTAGATGGCGGTGACGGCGCGGAGCTCGCCCTGCTCCCGCTCCCACTCCACGTACAGCTCCCACAGCTTGTCCGAGCGGAAATCCATCCCGGCCGCCGCCACCGCCGCCTCGAACACCCTGAGGGAGGAGGCGCCGCCGTCAGCCCACGTTCCGGCGCCATTTTGGGGCTGTTTCAGCACCATCCGGGCGCCATTTTGGGCTCCAGTCTAGGCCCCATTCAGGCGCCATTTTGGGCCTCATTCTGGGCACCATCCTGGCCCCATTTTGGGCACCAGTCCGGCCCCATTTTGGGCACCATTCTGGCCCCACATTGGCTCCATTCTGGGCACTATTCCGGCCCCATTTTGGGCCTCATTCTGGGCACCATTCTGGCCCCACATCAGCATCATTCTGGGCACCATTTTGGTGCCAGTCAGGCCCCATTTTGGGCCCCATCCCGGCCCCTTTCCAGGCCCCGTTTTTGGGCCCCTTCTCAGCCCCATCTTAGGCCCCTTTTCAGCACCATTGTGGGCCCCATTCTGGCACTAATTTGGTCCCATTTGCAGCCCCTTTTTTGCCCCATTTTCGGCCCAAATTTTGGCCTGTTTTGCCATCATTTTGGGCCCCATTCTGGCACCATTTTGGTGCCTTCTCAGCCCCGTTTTAGGTCCCTTTTCAGCACCATTGTGGGCCCCATTTTGGCACCAATTTGGCCCAAATTTTGGCCCATTTTAGGCCCCAGTTTGGCCCCATTTTAGGCCCATTTTCAGCCCCATTCTGGGCCCCAGTTTTGGCCCCTTTTTGGCACCATTTTGGGCCCCTTTTTGCCCCCATTTTTGTCTCCTTTTCAGCACTATTCTGCCACCATTCTGGGCCTCTTTTAGGGCCCCATTTTTGACCCTTTTTGATCCTTTTTGATCCCATTTTTTACCCCATTTTTGACCCCATTTCTTACCCTTTTTGATCCCACTTTTTACCCCATTTTTGACACTTCTTGATCCCATTTTTTACTCTCCCATTTTCTACCCCATTTTTGACCCTTTTTAATCCCATTTTTGATCCCATTTTTTGCCCCATTTTTGACCCCATTTTTTACCCTTTTTGATCCCATTTTTGGCCTTTTTTGACCCCATTTTTGACCCCATTTTTGACCCTTTTTAATTCCATTTTTGAGCCCATTGTTTGCCCCATTTTTGACCCTTTTTGATCCAATTTTTTACCCCATTTTTGATCCTTCTTGATCCCATTTTTGGCCCCATTTTTGACCCCATTTTTTACCATTTTTGATCCGATTTTTGGCCCCATTTTTGGCCTTTTTTGATCCCATTTTTTACCCCATTTTTTATTCCATTTTTCACCTTTTTCAATCCTCTTTTTAATCCCATTTTTGACCCTTTCTGATCCCATTTTTTACCCCATTTTTGACCCTTTTTGATCCTTTTTGATCCCATTTTTTACCCCATTTTTGACCCTTTTTAATCCCATTTTCTACCCCATTTTTGACCCTTTTTAATCCCAGATTTTTGACCCTTTTTGGCCCCATTTTTGACCCCATTTTTTACCCTTATTAACCAAATTTTTGACCCCATTTTTGCCCCCTTTTTTGCCCCATTTTTGCCCCTACCCGCGGATCTTCTGGACGGACTCGGGCAGGCCCATGTCCAGCGTGCCCTGCAGGTAGGAGATGTAGTGGATCCACAGGTCCATGCTGAGGGGGATCGACTGCAGCCCCCGCTCGAACACCTGGGGGGGGGACAACCCCAAAACGGGGTGAAATCACCCCAAAAAACACCCCCAGGGGGGTGGAAATGGGGCTGGAATGGTGGCTGGGGAGGGGGCAACAAAAAGATGTGGGGACCCCCCCCCCAAAAACAGCCCCATGGGGTATCAAAGGGGGGGAAAGTCAGCAGGGACACCCCAAAAGTAAGGTGGAGACCCCCAAAAGGGGGGAAAATAAGGGGGTGATAGCCCCAAAATACATCAAGGGTCCCCAAAACACCCCGAGGAGACTAAAAACACCCCCAGGGAGAACCAAAACAGCCCCAACTGCCCCCCAAGGGGGGCAAAAAGGGGGGACGCCCCAAAACCCACTATAGAGAGCCCCAAAACACCCCAAAAATGG
>NW_008593221.1:1499-2536 GCF_000691845.1 Merops nubicus | reverse complement strand
TTGCTTTATGGCCCAGCACCGTTTTGAGTGAGAGATTTTGCAGGATTGAAGCGAAGGAAAAACATCTTGCGAGGCTTTAAAGCCGAGCCGCGCCGTTTTCTCGCACCCCGCGGAGAAGGTGAAGACGCCGTCGGGTTTAATGGCTTTTTCTTTTTTTTTTTTTTTCTGTTTTTTTTTTTCCTTTTTTTTTTTTTTTCGAAAGCAGACATTACCCTGGGACTCAGATAAAGCAGAAAACACAATTCGCCAGGCGGCTGGCGTGAGGAAAGGCGGCAGAATTAACACCAGCTCCTCGGCGAGGCGCAGGAGCATTGCCCGACCTCCCGGGAATAAAACTGGAGCGATTTTCTCCGGAAAGCGTCCGGCTGCCGCTAGTTTGGAGCTGCTCCTGCATCCCCAGCACCTCCCAAAATAAACCTCTCGTGTCCACACACCCTCCCGGGTGTCCCACGTGTGGGGCTCACATTTAGTGTCCCAAACTCCTGAATTCATATAGTAGCAAGGGGAGGGAAGGCGAAATCTGCTCCAATTCTCCCTAAGGAGAGGACTATCTCACCCCAAATTTCCCTGAGCTGCCTCTATAGGCAGCCCTGAGATGCTGCCCGCATCCTGGGGGGACAGTGGAGCCCGCAGCGGGGTCCCCCCCTCTCCGCATCCCTACCTGCCTTTGCGGGGGAGCACCTCCTTAGCTCCACAACCCCCCCATCCTCCCCAAAATTAACAAAAAAAAACACATCCTCTGTAGAATAACAAAACAACAAAAAATAAAACCACCAAAAAGCCACATCCCCAGGGAGAAGGAAGCGCTTTGCCCCAGCCGGAAGCAAAGTGCAGAGGCGGGGGGGGGAGACCTTCCTTCTCCCCCCGTTCCTTCCCGAGAGCCTATTTCTCCTTTCCTGTGCCCCCCCCGGGATGCTGGGACCCTCTTTGTCCCCTTTGTCTGCCCAGTTGGGCGGGGGTGCCAACCTCGGTGTGCCCGGGGAGGGGGTAGGGTTGTGTGGCCGGCCGGGGCCGGCCCGGCTCCCCCGGCCCGCCCC
>NW_008593221.1:0-335 GCF_000691845.1 Merops nubicus | reverse complement strand
CCCCCCCGCCCCCAACCCAAAGAATAAGGGAGGGGTCGGGTTGAGTTTCAAGCCGGCGGCTGGTGCCCTTTGAGCCGAGCTCTCCATCCTAATTCCCTCCACGTGGAGAAGGAGTGAGAGGAGGAGGCGAAGGAATTGGGGGGAAAAAGAAAAAAAAGGAAAAAAAAAAAAGAAAAAAAAGAAGAAAGAAGGAAAGAGAGAAAAAAGAAGAAGGGGGAAGGGGGGACACGCACAGACACAGACACACAAGCCGGGGTGTTCACTGACCTGGGCAGATGCGTGTTATTGGGTGCCGTTCCGCGGGAGCTCTCAGGGCAGGAGTGCGGGAGGAGCGG
>NW_008593220.1:1070-1281 GCF_000691845.1 Merops nubicus | reverse complement strand
TTACGAAATTCCCCCGTCTGGGACCAATTTCCGTAAGAGAAGCAAAAAATCCCTATGGGACTAAATTCTGTAACTGTGTCCTCTCCCAGTCACATGGATTAATTCCAGATGCGTGGTGGGTTGTTTAGATACACTTGTAACATAAATTTTGAAAGCCATTTGGTAAATCTTACTGGCAGGGGAAGCCTGGGGGCGAAAATCAAAAAAAAGG
>NW_008593220.1:0-1058 GCF_000691845.1 Merops nubicus | reverse complement strand
ACTGGCAGGACAAGCTTGGGTGCAATACTCAAATAATCGGCATCCCAATATAACTCATATTTTCTTAGCATGTGAGTGAATATTAGACACTTTCCGTTTCCATGCAGCTGTTGTTCTGAGCAGTTGTCAGGGGTCAGCTGTAGGATGGAGGCCTCTTCTGCTGAGGTCAATAGGCTATACTTAGTATGAAGGGCTGGTTATAAAGAATAGCACTCTTGCCAGTTGAAAAATACTCTGTTGGAAAACAAAAAACAAGCACCAATATTTAGTTCTGTTTTTTCTAACTGTTTCAAAGAGCAATTAAATTAATTGTAGTTTTGGTAGCTTTAAAGCTAGCAAACTTTAGTTCTAGCTCTGTGTTAGGTATGTAGTAGCAAAGGAAGTAGGAATAGGAGAGAACCGGCATTACAGTCCAGCTGTAAAGCTGTTGTCATTTAACATTGTTATCCCTCCTCTCCAAGTACTTTTACCATACTGAAACTAGAAGTAATTGTCTATTGCTAGAATTCAGCTTTGCTTCTTGTGTTTTCAACGCAGGCTGCTCCAACACTTGTTCCAGTGAGCAAGAGAATGTTTACTACTGTTGCGTATGTGCGCCGTGTAATCCTATGGCCTTACAAAGGGATCTGCTGCAATGTCAAATGCTGCTTCACCCTTGGGTCCCTACTGACTGCATTAAACCAAAATAATGAACTCGTGTGACAGCACGCATTATCTTCTATTATGGAGCTTGTGTATACCAAAGTGCAACTGCACACTAACCCCATCCCTTGCAGGAATACCATAGTTTCCAAGGAACGGGGTCAGAAAGATTAAGGGTAAAGAGTGTGTGTGGTGCTCTGGAAAAGCAAATTAGCCAGTCAGTTCTGGAGGACTAAATCAGATTTGGCTCTGGATGACAGTTAAAAAAAGAGCTTAATGTTCAGATGAATACAAGAAAGAAGGATCACTGGTGATGAGTTAATAAGGCTCCCTTTTCCCTGTTGTGATGGTCAGATTGGCTTTGTTCTGTTCGTCCTTTTATACTTCACAAGCCAGCAAACACTTTGGCATGGGTG
>NW_008593219.1:15449-18432 GCF_000691845.1 Merops nubicus | reverse complement strand
CCAGGATTTGAGGTGTGGCCTCCCCAGAGCCAGGTACAGAGGTAAGCTGAGTCTGCAAGGATGGATCAATCCTGTGCAAAGTCCCACTCAGCTCCCCCAAGTGCCACTGCAGCACTGTGATCACAAGATCCTTTCCCAAAACCCAATTGGGTCTTCCAGAGTGTCCAGATGCTCAGCTCCTTCCTAAAGAGCTTAAATAAGTGCTTCAGAAGCTACCCCCACAGCCATCCCTCTGTCCCAGGGAGCTGGGACCCCCCAGTGGCAGGCACAGAGCTGCTCTGCACCTCCAGGTATCTCCCAAGCAAAGAGCAATGAAGAAGTGAAGTGCATTTATCTGCCATTCCCAGAGCCTGCCAGCCCAGGCAGACACATCCTCCCCATCCTCCCCTCGCTTTGGGACGTGTCAGATGTTGTGACTCCAGCCTGCACCAGCTGGCTGACGTGCCCCTCCTCTTCTTCACACAGCAGAAGACATTTCTTATGTGCAAGACTCCAGGAAGTCTCCTGCAGGGAACACTGATTTACAGCCTAACGCCCCGAGCAGGGCACGAGTTACTGGCAGGATTCTGCACTGCTGAGAAGAAGCAAACCCAGCTGCTGTTCAGCAGCTCCCACAGACAGGTACCAGTGGGCTCCTCGCTCCTCTGTCCCTGGGGAATGTCTTCCTGGCCACCAGTTAGCCTCTGCTTCCTGGAGGTGACCAGCAGCTGCCAGTCAGGAGGGGTCTCCCAGTAGAAGACACCACGTGGAGACAAGTCTGGACTTGGAGGACACCACCAGGCACCAAATCTCCCTAAATTCTCCAACCCAGCAACAGCAACCAGCAGGCTGGGCACAGCCAGCCCACAGCAGCACTTCTCAGTGTGGTTTCCATGCCAGGGGGCACCTCAACCCTCTGAGAAACACCCACAGCCCACCCTGGGCAGCTTCAGTGCAAGGTTTTAAACAAATGAACATTCAGCCAAACCCTCGACTGCCTGCTTGCTGCTGTCACACTCTCTGCCTGCAGCCCAGGGAGGTGGTGCCCATATGATTCTGGATTTTTTGGAGCAGTACCAGGCTCTACATTCAGTTATCTCCTGGCCAAGGCCAGCCTGCTGTCTGCAGGACGGGGAGATGACTGAGGTATCACACAGAGATGCCACTTTCCCAGGCAGCAAGGATGAAAAAGTGGCTTGAAGACAACTAGGGAAGATAAATACATTTGGCCTGTCATCATCAGGAGGTAGGATCCAGGACAAGCCGTGGGAGGAAGAACTAGACAGTAGTTAAGGGAGTGGGAAGATAAAAATCAGAGTTTTTGTCCTGCCAAAGGCACCCTGGTATCAAGCTGCACTAACAGTGTCTCAGTTTCCCCAGCTGTAAGAGAGGGAAACACCAATTCCCTCCATCACATTAAACCAGTGAAAAGCTCAAATATTCCTGCAGTGAAAGCTGTGCCTCCACGGGATCTGTCTACACAGACACCCCCGGGGAGGGTAATCTGGATTAAAGACAAGGCAGGATTACCTAAAACTTCTCACCCTCCCAGTGAACAGTTTGGGATTAGAGCAGTAGCCACATTTCTAAGTGAAAATGGCCCCAGACAGAAAGTTTAATGCATGTTAATTAATTCCTCAGGAATGAAGAAAAAAAAAAGAGGGAATTTGGCTCAGTGCCCTCTGGGCCACCAGCTCCAGGAGGAGACAGCAATGGGCAGACCTTAAACATGACAAAACCCAGGAGCTGTCCTGCAGGCAGCCTGGAACGGGACAAAAACCACGTCCTGAAGCTTCTAAGACCCCAATCAAACAAAAAAGAGCAATCTTGGAACTGGAAACGAAGGACCAGGGGCTTTTTTGGGGTGCTCTGCTGGGTTTTGCCTACACGATTCCAGGCTGTGAGCTGTGCCTGAGCCACGGGGCTGCTCCTGACTGTCACCTCGTGTCCTTCCCCACCAGCACCTCACCAAGAGAACAGCAAAGGGCAAGTGGCAGGGGGTCACTGATGGCTGTGAGGGAAGAGGAACTCCCTGAATCCCCCCTGTTCTCCCTTCACCCCAGGTGACTGAGCCACCCCTGGCTCACAGCTCCCGCGTGGCTCCTGGAGTCCCACCGGGGCCACGGGGACCCTCCTGGTGAGGACCTCCAGACAAAATGCTGCCAGTGACACCTGGACAGACAGACAGACTCCTCCCGTGGGCTTGCAGGGCTCAGGAGCAAGCACACGTGTTCTCTCATGCTGTCCATGCAGGCATGCACACCCCCCAGGGCAAAGAGGGGCACCCTGGTGGCCCCTTCTCCAGAGACCCTGGAGCCACCTCTCATGAGGACGGTGTCTTGTCAAATGCTTGTCACTCGGGGTGACACCAGGGAGAGTTTTCCTTGCAGGAGTTCAGCATCCAGCACGTTGCTGGGCTAGGGGAGCAGGAGCCAGTTGCAACCGTGACAGCTGAAAATTGGGGGGTGCTTTAACCCCTGGCACAAACCCAAACTCACTCTGTTTGGGGGGAAAAAAAGAAATCTTGTGATGCTTTATGTTTCCTGCTTTTTCACCAGGCAGTTTTCCAAGAAAAATGAATATGCCTTGGTGGGAAAAAATGAGCAGTTGTAAGTAATTCAGTGTTGGCACGTTCACGTTTGGAAGCTAAGAGTGGATTTTGCTGCATTCGTGATGAAGCCAAAGGGGAAGGGCAGAAAGTAACTCAGAAATGGAAGGTGAAAATGAAGAGGGTGAGGTATCTCCCATTTAAGAAGAAACCCAGAAAAAACAAAACCCCAGCCAAAAACTTTTAACTCAAGGGGAGCAAGAAAAAACCTCCCGCTCGTTTTCACTGGGTTTGTTTTTTGCAGCTTTAGCCTGCAAAAAAAAAGACAACAAATTTCTGCAGGGCAGGATTTAACATTCTTGTGCTCTCCTAGCACGTGCCTGGGGACATGTCATGCAGAGGACACAGCAGCAGATGTGCTCAGAGAGGACTGGGAGCCAGCCCCTCGTCGAGGCA
>NW_008593219.1:11089-15418 GCF_000691845.1 Merops nubicus | reverse complement strand
CCCCCCCCCGTGCTGGGGGTCCTGCTCTCCTAGCCCAGGGCTAGGGGATGGGGGCAAGCGGGGAGGGCAGCTGGAGAGCCACGGCTGCAGTTCTCCACTCTTCCAGGGAGAGCCCTTGGGAAGTCCAAGCTCACATACCTGCTGGTTCACGTACCTGCCCGGCTGCTCTCCGACTGATTTAAGAGCGGGTTGATGGATAGCCCAGATGTGAGGGGGCTTCCAAAAATATGTGAGGAAGGGAGGCTGAATGTTGAACCTGCCAGTGAGAACACCTACACGGCAAAACAAGGAGGGGGAGAGAGAGAGAGAGAGAGAAATGGCTGCTCAAAAACACCAGAGGAAAAGAACTTCATTACTCCAGCTCCCCCTGACTCCTGAACCCAGCTCGCTCGTGAGAGGGAGTGTTAAAAATATCTCCTTGGAAGCCTCGCTAGACAGTTGAAATCTTCCCAGCCCCATCTCAGAGCCAAGAGCTCCGAGTGAGCCCTGTTCACACCGAGGCTGTAAAACCAGCTCTCTCCTCCCTGTACAACACGTCTCCCAGCGAGCTCCTGACAGGGGCCAAGGCTCCATCTCCTGCCCCAGGCACAGCCCCCTGCCCGGGGTGCTGCTCCGTGCAGGCAGGGCTGGCACTGGGGACAGCAGGGGACGGGCAGCACAGGGCACAGCCCACGCTGCCAGCCAAGCCTGAGCACTCTCTAATGTCACTGGACAACAAGGTGTCCTTTTAGGCTGCCATCCCCCCACCCCAAAACAGGCTGCGTGGGCTGTGATGCAAAACCACCAAGGATTTTTCCACCAGCTCTTAGGGAAGTTGCAGTCGCCAGCTCCCCTCCAAACTGAAGGGAGAGTTGCTGCTCCCAGCTGGAAAAAGCAACTCCTCCGAGCCCCCAAACTGGCCCTGCTGTGGTGGCCACTGCTCTGTGCAGCTCCCTCCTGAGCCACAGCCCTTCCCCTGGGCCTGACCTTCTTACCTGCGTGGTGGAGACCGAGGAGGAGGAGGAGGCGGGGATGGTGCTTGCAAAGGGCGAGCGGTTGAGCTGTGGGAGAGACGACGTCCCCTGGTGTGCCAGGAGGCTGGAGGAGAGGGGTGTGCTGCAGACAGCTCGGAGCACCCCGCCCCCGTGGGAAATCGGGTCCTTGTTACTGGTGTAGATCCCTGCGAGGGGAGGAGACGTGTCAGAGAAGCCCCAGTCCCCTCCCCACAGCCCGGGAGCTGCTGGCTCCCTGCAGGGCTCCCTCTCAGACAGGGAACCTGGCACCGACCCACTAGACCAAGTGTGAGATGCCCTTTGAGCATCTCGTGGCCTGGCAGGCAGTGAGGGTGGTCACAGCTCATAGTCCTTCCCTCAAAAGGGGTCACAAACTCTCCCAGCCTTGCCACTGCCCCCCTCCTGTTTGCTCCTGGCACCCCGATACAAGCTGGCAGAGAAATCAGGGCACAAAGTGACTCACCCGAGGCACAAAGTGGCCAAAGGGGGACGTGGACTCGGAGAGTCTCTGCTCCCTGCCTGTGCTAGTCAAGAGACCACACTCTTGCTGAGCTAACCTGGCCCCTTCGGTGATGCCCAGGGACTAGGGTGATGCCCAGGGGCCATGGCAATGCCCAGGGACCACGGCGATGCCCACGGTGGGGCATGGACAGATAAAACGAGGCCGAAAGGGTGAGGAGAGAGCTGCTGCAGAGGGAGGGCACCCATGTGAGTCCCCTTGGCTCAGGCACGGGCAGAGGCAGTGCCCAAAGCCAGCTCCCCCGGAGCTCTGCCAACATCCCTCCGCAAGAGAAGAATGAGGGAAGGAGCAGCGGGCCCTGGCAGCCTCCTCCTCTTTGAAACATCCCTTTGTTGTTCTGGTGGAGGGGAGGCCAAAGAAAAAATTGCCCTGGGGTGACGATTCTGGAGGTGGCACCAATTGTTGCAGCTCTCTCCTCTCTGGGGCAGGGCAGAGGAAGGGGCCAGGGCTCCCTGGCGCACAGCACACCACGAAATCATCTCCCCCCCCTCCCCTTTGCAATCTGACCTAAATTGGAGCATCTGCAAACAACCCACAATAGACCGATGACAAGTTCTGCTGCCAGAACAGTGTCAAACCTCAGCCCTGAGCAGCAGGCTCCTCCTCTGCCTGCTGCCTTAACCCCTTCCTGCCCCACGTCCTGCCCACCCTCACCCCTGCCAGGCTGGGAGCAGCTGGAAGCCCCTGGCAGGGTTAACGGTGTGCCAGTCACCCAGCCCTGTGTGGATGTGGTAAGACCAAGATGAGAGGTCCTGCTTCTAAAAGAGAGGTTAAACTCGAACCACTTCAACAGAGCCCTTCATTTGGGGTCAGACTGTGGTGGTTCTGGTTTGGCCTCTGAATGCTCCTCTGTGGAAATTAAGCTCCAACACGCTCAGGTTTTCCAGAGCTGGAGCAAAAAAACAGTTTGAAATACCCCCCAGCTCAGAGGAGGTTCTAGGCTGAAGGCCAAGAAGGAAAGGGGAGACCCAGACGTGGGGGTTTTCCAGCTCCTGGGGCTGAGCTGAAGGGACTGGACCTTGTGCAGACAGGTCCAGGCAGCAGCCAAAGAGCAGAGCTGGGGGGAAGGGAGCACACCTGGAGCCCCGAGGGGCACGTACCTGAGCCCAGCAGCGGGGACTCCAGGCTGAGGCTGGGCAGGGTCCCCGTGTGGCTGAAGGGTCGGGAGGAGCTCCCCACGCTGGAGCTAACCAGAGAGCCCCCGGAGAAGGGGGAGGAGGACGTGGACGTGGAGCCAGCCAGCTGGGCACCCAAAATCTCTTTGCTTTTGCCTCCTTTCGGCCTGCCGGGCCCGTGCTTGTTCTTCTTGCTCCCTTTGTGCTTCTTCTCCTTCAGCACCTCTCCCTCCTCCATGCTGAGGGAGGGCATGCGCTGGTGGCTGCTGCCGGGGCCACCGGTCCCGCTGGTGCCCACCAAAGGGCTGCTGACAGGATTTGAGGCTTTATAGTCCACGGGGGAAGCATCACGGCCCCTCTGCTGGCTCACCGCTGAGGTGGAGAAGCGCATGATGGACCCAAAGCCTGAGAAGATCACCTTCTGCTCAAAGATGTCCCCCTTCTGGCCTTCGTACAGCGGGGAGCAGTGGGAGGAAGAAGAGGCTGAGACAGGTTTCCGATACTTCTCGTCGTCCTGCTCGAGCTTGGGGAAGGTCACGAAGTCCTGGGAGCACTGCAAGCTGCTGCAGGAGGTGCCTGAGGAAGCAGAGGGGAAGCAGACGTAGGAAGGCTCGTGGTGGACGTGGCCCAGCCCGTGAGGCAAGAGGAGCAGGGTCACAACACAGGTCCCCCGTGGCACAGGCTAGGAACCGAGCTGGAGGCCACCCCCATCACCTCCCAGCCCTCTGGCAAACACGAGGGGTGCACACCAGCAGCTTCACCCCCCTGAATACACCCAGCTCTGCTCCCCAGGCCCTGCAGCATCACTGTCCCCCAGCCCCAGCCAGGGTCCCAGGAGATGAAACACATCAGTCACCCCAACAGCTGGAGGAAGAGCTGAGGAGGGCAGAGCAGGCGGGAGCCCTGCAAGCTCTGGGGAGCCTGGCTAGCAGGTTTGGGCTCAGGTCTCTCCACTAGCACCCCTTAAACCCCTGCTGCAGACAGTCCCACTGACAGAGGAGGGGGCAGGTGCTGCCCACGATGCCTGCACGCAGTGTCCCGTCCCTCCTCCCTCCACCCAGACCTCTGGACCTGCTTCTCCTCGCAGAGCAGCCGGCCTGCAGAGGAGAGGGGCTGTCACCCTCCTCTGGGTCACTCCTCCCCTCTCTGCATGGAGGTTGCACCCATAAGACTTCTCCCCTTCCCCCCAAGGGGCTAAAGAGACACTCACCAGCAAAGCTTTGCCAGGCTAGCTGGCGGGGGGCTCTCTGCACAGCCACAGGGCCGGGGAGTGAAGCATCACCCCCATGCAGCCGGCCTGCAGAGGAGAGGGGCTGTCACCCTCCTCTGGGTCACTCCTCCCCTCTCTGCATGGAGGTTGCACCCATAAGACTTCTCCCCTTCCCCCCAAGGGGCTAAAGAGACACTCACCAGCAAAGCTTTGCCAGGCTAGCTGGCGGGGGGCTCTCTGCACAGCCACAGGGCCGGGGAGTGAAGCATCACCCCCATTCTCCCCTCCTGGAGGTAGCACCCATAAGACTTCTCCCCTTCCCTCCAAGGGGCTAAAGAGACACCCACCAGCAAAGCTTTGCCAGGCCAGCTGGTGGGAGGCTCTCTGCACAGCCACAGGGCTGGGGAGTGAAGCATCACCCCCCTCTCCCCTCCCCTGGGGTTATCCTGCACCCCTCACCTGCAGGCTGGAAGGGGCCGCTGGACGGAGACG
>NW_008593219.1:8015-11047 GCF_000691845.1 Merops nubicus | reverse complement strand
GCTGCTGCCATGGCTGGAGGATTTCCTGCCTTTCACCTCCGACCTGCCCACCTCCGAGGCCTCTTTGCTCCCCTCATGGTGGCTGGTAGAGCCCTGGCAGTGGCAAGCACAGAGGTGACTCACTCAGGGCAGCCGTGGCCACCGCGGGGGCTCTTTTCACCCATTTCCCCTCGAAGAGAAGCAATCCCCAGCTCTGCCTGCCAAGGGACGGCCAGGCCACGATGCCCAGGAGAGAAGGACACTGTTTCCCACCCCTGCTGCTGGTGGCACTGGGCTTTGTGCTCCTGGGGATTACACTCCTCCCATCCAACGCAGGAAATTAAAGAGGGCGCTGGGAGCCGGAGCCCGGCCAGCAGAGCTGCCCCGTGGTCAGCAGAGGGGAGCACCTCAGGGGGCTCTGCAGCCCCAATAAAACCCAAATTGGGCTGTGGTTTGAGCACATATTCCAGCACACCTCTCAGGTCTGCTCTCCCCAGAGAGATCATCCCACCCAGGGTGACATGTTCAGCCTTGTGCCGTGACAGGAGCTCCCCTGTGTTCCCCCAAACCAGCTCTGCTGCCAGCCCAGGGCTTCCCAAACCTGCTGCACTGAGATTTCACAGTGACACTCAGAGCAGCATCTACCCTGCAGTGACAGATGCTGCCCAAACCCTCCTGCAGGAGACAGGGCAGCAAGAAGGGTGAAGAGACCGGCCAGATGCTGGGAAATCCCAGAGCTTGGGGTGGGAGAGGGAAGCGTGGGAGCTGAGCAAGGGAAGAGGGGAATGAACCAACCCCCAAATCCCTCAGAGCACCCACGCTAGGACAGGAAACCTTCCCCTTCAAGTCACTTCAAAGCCCAACGAGCAGCGTTGAAAGATCATTTCTTGCAAGGTATTGCTGCAACCCCTCAATGTTCTAGAGAGAGCTCCAAGGTGATGGCTACAGCCCAAAACATCCCACCTGCCCCTCAGTGCAAACACCTTTTACTCCTCCCTGAGCAGATTCAGGGAAGAACAGCTCAATCCCTTCCTCACATTCCACCATCCCTGACTCCAGGTGACCTCTTCTTGAGGAGAGCTCAAGGATAAAAAAAAAAGGGCTTGTAATGCAGACTCATGAATGCCCAGATAAAAATCTTTCCCCCCAGTTCCTCCCACACGGTTTAATCACTCTGCACAATGCAACAGCTGGCAGCTAACACACACCAGATGTGCTGGGAATATGAAAGACAGGAGGAAGGGAGTGGTGGAAATTAGGGGGGGGAATCTGTATTTTCTCATCACAGACTCCTGGATGTAGGAGATTAAGCCTCCTTGATTTACGAGCTCAAGGGGAGCATGAAAATCTTTCTGAGTTTCCACATCTGCCCGGGGAGGGGCAGCTGGGGGCTCTGGGAAGTCCTGAGGCTGCTCCTCAGCACGCTGCAGGGCACGACATGCCCTCGTGTCTCAGCCCAAATGCAAAGCCCTGAGTTCCCCTCCCTTAAATTCACCTCTCTGGAGCTGCACACGAGGTGCACGAGGCCACGGAGGGGCAGGGGGGGACCCCCAGCAGGAGACACGTTCTCAGTGCAGTGTCAGGAAGGGAGCTCAGGTGAATCAGTGCAGGGAGGAAGGGGGAAAACTGAGCTGGGAAATAAACGTTAATTGCAAAATTCAAGGGGGAAAGAAAAAGAAAATAGAATGAAAAGAGGGGTTGAGAGGCTGAGCTGGCTCAGCTGGAGGTGGTGAGGGGACAGGCACCCATCTGTACAGCAGACCCGACCTCCCTGAGACACAACCTGAGATTTTGGGGGCAGGCTTTTCCCACCCCCTGCCAGAGGCTATCCCAGCTATCGTTTGCTGAACAGGTCACAGCAGATGGATCCGTGTGGCACTACCACAAAACCCTCCTCACCACAACCCCTCCAGAGAGCCTGAATTTGGGGCAAGGGCCCAGGCGCTGCAGCTAAGGAGCAAAGAGAAGGAAACTGAAACCACCCAAAATCACTTCCCCTCTCTGTACCTCTGGTTTTTTTCCCCCTACTTTGCTCCACGGAGCCTTCCAGGAGACACACGTGGGCTGCCAAGCACAACACAAGCCTGGATCTGAAGGGGAGGGGTCTGCCACCGATATTAACGGTACCGAGGGCTGCAGTCCCCTCCCCTCCCTGCTGAAGGAGATTCTCCAGCTCAGGGATGCTGCCTAGAGGGAGCAGGACTGGTGAAACCTGCGGTCCCTGCTGCTTGCCTCCTGCACAAACAGAGCTCTCAATCTCTGGATCATCAGCTTATCTCCAGCGTGGAAATCCCTGTGTGGACACACCGATGGGTCGTGTGTTGCAAACAGGTTGGGGAGGGAAGGGGGGAGAACATGCTGCAGAGGCAAAAAAAAAAACCCCACCAACCCAGGGACGTGCTGAGGAAGTGAGAGCTCTCTTTCAAAATGAGGCAGCAGCCCCGTTTTCAAGGGCTATTTAAAGCAACCAAGTGAAAAATGTCACCAGAATAAACCTGCTGCCCCAGCTGGAGGGGCCAGGCTGCCGGGGAAACTCCTGCCCCAGCCCGGGGAGGTGAGACCAAGGGTGGCTGGCACCCAAGAGCAGGCATGCAGGGACCTCCTCCCCCCGGTCCCCCCCCCTCCCCGAGGGGCTGTACCTGGTTCCTGGCCTCCCTGTGACACTGTGCAGCACCCCGGCGCCTCGGTCATTAATTTATTTCTGGGAAATCAGAAGAGCAGCTCTTTGCCTCCTGATTGGCGGCACGAGCTCCTAGAGGGAACCACTGAGGAAATCCAGAAAAGGGGAGGGGGGGAAGCAGAGCAGCTTTGCCCTGGATTAAACTACTGCTGAGGGGAAGCAGGGAGCACACGGAGGAGGAATGATGTGCCCGGAGTGGGAGCTCCCCCAGCACAGGCACCCCGGGGTGCTGGAGCAGCACCAGGGAGAGGTCAAACCAGTCTCCAGCAGGAGCTCTGGGCCAAAGCTCTCCCACCAGCTCCAGCACCTCCCACTGGTTCCATCATCTCCCACCAGCTCCAGCATCTCCCACCAGATCCAGCATCCACCAACA
>NW_008593219.1:4269-7750 GCF_000691845.1 Merops nubicus | reverse complement strand
CTGCAGCATCCCCAGCCAGCCCCAGCCACTCTCAAGCTCTACCCCATCTCGTCCCTCAGCCCCAGGACCAGGCTCTGCTGCCCGTGGAGGCACAGACAGGCTGGAGACTGGATTTTCCAGTCCCTGATGTCACCAGCAGATCCCCACTCGTGTCAGGAGGAGGGAGCCTAAAAGGCTCAGGGGTTCTGGCCACAAATACCCCTGCTGAGACACGCTCTGATTAATCACCAGCCTTCCCCAGCAGCCCCGAGCCCGGCACAGTGACTGTGTCTGCAGGGGCGTGGAGCTTCCCAGGATCTGTCAGCTCCAGACCAGTGCTGGGGAGATGCAGAGAGCTCAAATAACAGTGGGAAACCTGGAAAATCTCCCTGCCCTCGATGGTGTCTGCAGGGTGAGCTCTTGGCCCTTGCTCTGCTCCCTCTCCAGCACCTGACCGGCAGCGGGTGGGTGTGGGGAGGTCTCAGCCTCCACAGCTTCAATTACAAAACCCAGAGCTGGCCAGATGTTGCAGCCCAAAACAGGGAGCATGTGTGAGTGTGTGTCAACAAGTGCTCGTGATGCCTGCAGCTGGCAGGAGGAGGCAGCTGGGGCGGTCTGCAAGCCTGCAGATTTACTGCAAGTGCAACAGAGAGAGGCAGGATGGCTCCCAGGGGTGCTGGGGGAGGCCCCATCCCTCTTTGCCTGCTCACCAACCCCAGGCCCAGCTCCACGCAGAGATCCTGAGTGCAGAACCTGCCTCCTGAATTTGTCTGGTGGGGTGTGACTATAGAGCTGGCACAGCCCTGGCTGCCAAGACTTACTGGTGAGGAACCCCCCCCTCTGCCCCAGCCCTGCCCAAGGGATGACATCTTTCCAACAGGCTCTTCAAAATTGTTACTAGCTGGTGGAGTTTGGGCGTTTTTGGACAGATCACATGAAAGAGCCAGAAACTCTCACCCCCCGGGGATGTTTCCTGCCTCCCTTTCACTCCCCCAGAAATCTGCAGGAGCTCCAAGCAGCTGGTGTGACCACGAACAAGAGCCTCTATCCAGCCCAAATCCACCCTCTGCACTCCCTTCCACCCCCAAATCCAGCCAAAAGCTCCAGCCCTGGAGCAGGAGCAGAGGATTTCAGCAAGTCAGGGACATCCCCTGCCCCACCAGCAAGGTCTCCTGTCCCCCTTGGAAATCACACGGCCCAAGGACACTTTTTGGAGGCAGGAGGAGAGCTCAGCAGAGGTGTTATGAAGAATCATTTGCATGCTCTGAATTCACACCCTGGTTTCCCTTTCTGGTGCAGAGCAGAGCTGAGGCCACCCCTGTGTTTCCAGCAGGTTCATCCACCAAAGCAGCCTGAGGCAGCGAGAGCTCATGGCTGCAGAGCCAGGACGTGGAGCCCTGGTGGAGGCTGTCAGATCTGAATGGTGTTTAGATCCCTAGAAGACATAGGGAAGCACTCAGGGGGATGTTCAAAAATCTGGCAGAAGTCAGAGGTCTAGCACAAGTGATTTCAAGAGGAAGAGGGAAACCACATCAAAGGATCTTCTTCATAACTAAACGGTTCAAGAGGGAAGCACAGGGCGGACGACGTGTTAGGTGAAAATTGGAACTGAAAAAAAATAGAGCTGGACTGCAAAGTTCCAGAAAAATGTGGAGCCAGAGGCTGCCTGAAGGAACAGGGAAGTGGGATGCACTGTGGTTCCTCCAAAGCAAGGAAACGTGGCTCCACTGCTGCCAGCCTGAGCTGCTGGAGTCGCTTGAGAAGTCCTACAGCTCTAAAAATCCATTCCTGAAGGGCTGCTGAAGGTTTCAGAGGATTTTGGTGGAAACACCAGACACTGGGGCTCAGATGTCTGTTGCCCCAGGCTCCTTTCAGGCTAAGCAAACTGGGAGCAGACTGGAGCGTGGCTGCGGGTACTGGTGACACCTCCTCAAGGCTTGGTGATGCTCAGAGCCCCTGGTTCAACCCCTGCTCCAGCCTGGGACCCCCTGCATCTGGTGCCACTCTGGCTGGGGTGTGAGCCCCATGGGGAGCTGGCACCATGGGTCTGGGCTGCACCAGCCTCCTGTGGCTCTGCACGGCTGCTCTGGGCCAGTGTCCTTCTCCCAGGCACTGGGACACAACCACCTGCCCTCTGGGACCTGCCCTCACCCCACTGCTCCCCATGGGACACTGGGGGCTGTGTCACCTGCAGGGATTGTCCCTGGGCAGTCTGTGCTCTGGGGAACTTGGAGAAAACCACAGAGACAATGAATTATTTGCCCAAGATGATGCAAGTGCTCAGGAGAAGAGACCTCAGCTCTAGGAAACGGCCTCAAGTTGCCCCAGAGGAGGTTGAGGTTGGAGCTGGGGAACAATTCTCCTTGAGGGTTGTCCAGGCTGTCCAGGGCAGTGGTGGAGTCCCCATGCCTGGAGGGGTTTCCAAGCCATGGAGATGTGGTGCTGAGGGATGGGTCAGTGGGGACCTGGCTGTGCTGGGATCAGGGTTGGATGTGATGCTCTCAAAGGTCTCTTCCAACCAAAATGATTCTATGGCTCCGTGACTCTCCCGACTCCAACCAGGACACATCCTAGCAAAGCTCTTCTGCACAGTCCCACCACTGCTGCATCCACCCTGCCCACCCCCCAGTACACTGCTGGGATGAGCTGAACCAAACCAAGACCCAGAAACGACAGAGAGGGTTTGGGCTGCCAAGAGGAAAGCTGCCTGCCCATGCCACCTTCATGTGCCCCAGGGATTTACACCCAACCTGTGCAGAGTTACCCTGCAACGCCCCAGAAAGCCACAGACAACCCCCCCGAGGGGTTTGTGCAGGGCTGCAGGGGGCTGTGAGCAGCTCTCACAGTTGATCTGGAGGGAGTATCTTTGGTAACAGAGTTTGAACAATACTTTGGGATCTGTGCACAAGAAAAAAAGCACGGGAAAGACACCCTCTGTTAGGGGGATTAGGAACAAGGGAAACACTGAAACCCTGTCACTCAAATACAGCTACAGTAATTAGGATCTCCTGAATTTTACCTTACAAAGAGTTGAAAGCTGCCTGTAAAACTGAATTGCACCCTTCCCTCCTTGTTTATAAAGGTCTGGCAGGGCTCTGGAGGAGACAGTGGGTAATTGTCTAACAGCCGCTGGAGCTGGCCAAGAGTCAGGTTTTGGGTTTCAGTTCAGCTTGAAAATAATCTTCTTAGGCCATCAGTTCCTGACAGCTCTGTTAACTGGGTGAATCTGCTGCTCCCAAAAGCCAGAGCTGCCCTCACATGAGCACAGGTAGCTCCGAGGCTGCTCCTCCACTCCCTCCTGCTGTAACTTTCTGCTTCTCCAAGCCCGTGATCCATGAGAGCAGCTCTGACCTACATCCACGCCCTGCTCCCAGGCTTGGCCTCACACAGAACACAGAAAATCCTCTTCAGTCCTTACCCAAAGCAGCCCTGTGCTGACTGGCAGGAGCTCTCCCTCCTCCAGGCTGCCCTTGCAGTGCTCCTCACACAGCCAGACGCTGCT
>NW_008593219.1:0-4238 GCF_000691845.1 Merops nubicus | reverse complement strand
ATGCTCATTGTCACAAGGCGTGCCTGCCCCAAAAAAGGACACCCAAAGCTTTCCAAGGAGCATTTCTGTGCACAAAAGGCCATTCCTGGGACGTGTTTATTTGTTCTAGCAGAAGCTTGGCCCTGGCCCTACCCTCACTTACACCAGAACATCCCTGCTAAGGAGCTGCATGAATTTCCATTCCCACTACAACTCCAAAGGTCGAGGTGCTGGAGCAACCTCAGCTGTTCCCTGACCCCGACCGACTGCAGATTTGGCCTTCACCTCCTTGCATGCAAGCTGGAGGCAAGTTCTATGGTGTCTTCCCTGCATTCCTGGAGTCTGGGGCTGGCAGGAAGGCTCAGGGCTGCCCCGACTCACAGCCAGGTGCAGGAGGCCCCGTGGGCAGCAGGATTTCAGCAGTGAGCAGCAGCAATCTGCCAATGTCCTGGCCATGCCCCACCAGCCCCACCAGCTCCAGGCACTGAGGAGACAAACCCACACGTGTGGCACCTTCCCAGCAGGACCCTGGAGGGTCTGCACTCCTCAGGAGCAAGATGGGTCATGCCACAAACGTGCCCCTCTGCCTGAATTTTCCAAAAATGAAGGAGCTAAATAGAAACCCACCTCCTGTTGTCTCACAAAAGCTGCCTCTGTGCTGCACGTTGAAGATTTTCTGTGCTTCTAAGATTGCCTGAGGTTCTTCCCCCCCAGCTCCATCAGTTTGTTTGATAAAGGACAACCCTCCTCCCACAAGCCTTGCCTTGCTTCTCCCCCTGCCCGAGCTGTGGGCAAACTGGCAGCAGCAAAGGCCAAAGCACAGATATTTATCTGGCCTGTGGGAGCTTCAGGTCTGAACATCTGCTGCCAAACAGAAAATCTGGTGCCTCCAGCCCAGCTCCACGCCTGGCAGCAGTGCCAACGGGCACCAGCATGGCTGCAGTGTGGAAATCCCACGGAGGGCACCGAGGTGGAGCTGGGCACACAGAGGGAGAACGTGGCAAATAGGGACTCCAGATGAACTGCCCCAAAGCCCCTTCCTCTGCTCTCCTGCCCCGTTCCCCCCCAGCTCCCAGGATGGGCAGAGAGGGGGGTGGGCTCCAACCCACCCCGTGGGCTCGGTACCTTCTCCGCAGCGACGGGCACCGAGGAGGGGGTGAGGCTGCTGGGAGACTCTGGACGTTTTTTGTGCTTCTGTTTAGGTCTTTCTTTGTCCTTTCGACTCTGCAAAAGAAAGGAGAGAGAGCTGGAAGGGGAACTCCTCTGCTGAGAGCAGCAGTTGTAAGGGAAAAGCGAGCAGGGTGTGTAGGGCTGGATTTACAACCATACACTCGTACTCCTCTTCCCTTCTCCACCCACCCACACGAGCCCAGGATCCCTTCCCCCACAGCCCTGGGAGCATCCCACTATCTCTACCCCAGCTGTCGTCAACATCTGGAGTGCAGAATATCAACAGAAGCCCCAAATCAGTTTATGGTAAGATGATAGGGAAGGATTTAACAAGTTCTGGCTGATTTCACAAAACCCAAGCCCTCCTCTTGCTGTTCCCCCAAAGGGACTCTCTGCCCCTTTACCCTCTCGACCTTCTTCAGGGGTTTCTCAGATCCACCATGGCAGAACCTGGATGTCAGCACATGGTGCAAAGGGACAGAGATCAGCCAGCAGACATCTCAGAACCTAGGCTGGAACCTGACCTAGAGATCCCCCCACATCTCCCCCCACAACAGAGACAGCTGCTCTGGGTCCATCTCTGCTAACAGACTATTTAGTTGGATTTCTTCATCCTGTTTTTTCTCTTGCTGAAACCCCAGGAACGTGGGATCCTCCAGATTGCAAACCAAGACAGAAATCATGGCCTGAGAGACACCAAGTCCTGCCTGCCTTGATTTTACATCCTCCTGGGGACTGGACTAACCAAGGAGGTTAATGCTACGTGGTGCTATGTGGGTGTTTGTGCTGAAACTGAGATGTTTTGGGTGAAAGGACTGACAACGTAGGCTTGTAAAAACCCATCCTCCCATCCCTGACACCTTTTGGTAGGAAAGAATGTCCCTTCTGGGTCAAGGCTCTTGCCATCTAGAAGCTGAAGTGCTCAGTCTGCACCAAAGGTGTGTTCAGAGCACAACAATCACCTCAAAATCCCACTGACTCTCCAGAAAGATGCCAACTGCTTCCTCGTGCAAGCAAAGCCTGAATTTTACACCACTTCCAGGGTGTAAACCTGCAGTGATGCTTCAGAAGCTTCACTGGGATGAGCTGGTGGAAAAAAAAAAGGAGGCAAATCCACCCTGGAGCTTCACTGCACTTGCTGAGTGCCCAACCCACACTCAGGTCTCCTGGTGTCTGGTGCATCTTTCCAAGCCTCTGCTCCTAGGGCTGGAGTATTTTACAAGAATCTCTGTTTTCTTTCTCTCCCCCTTTTCTTTAACAGACATTTCCAGCTCTGGCAGGGAGTGAGGAAAGCCTGAAAATGTCACTTCTCCAGACTGAGTGCCGACAGACAAATTCAAATTACACTTTTACTAAATCTCATAATGTTTTAAATACTTGGGGGCTTCTCGTGCTATAAACTCCAAGTCTCATGGGTCTTCTGAGACAGGAAGATGGGGAAATTGTGGCCTAGTTAGTGAAGCAGCTTCCCACAGACTGTGTGCCCATCAGTGTTCTTTATTCCAGCAGTAGTAACAACTTAACAGCACACAGCAGAGAGTTTCAACAAGCTGAAGGGAGTTCAATATCTCCATCTCATTTTACAAATGGGGAAACCAGGGCACAGGGGACGAGGGAACTTGCTGATATTTCACAGAAAGTCATTCAAAGCTTCAGTAAAGCCAAGTCAGGGATCCCCACCCCCCAGGGACACACTCGCCCACTTGCAGACCCTGCCAGTGCCACTCATGGAAGGCAGAAGTGGAAAACAGGAGCCTGGCACCTCCTGACAACACATTTTGCCAAATAACTCCACAAACCTTGGTCCTTAAACCTTCTGAGTACCACAAAGCTTATTCTCTCGTTTTCAGGCCTGGATTTCAATCCAGATCTGCATTACAATCATGAAGCTGCAACAGGAGGGAGTAAGAGACAGTGCTGCAGGCAGCAGTGAGCCCTGCAGGGATTTAACCTCACCTCTCGTGGTCAGGATGGGACAAGGCAAAGCCCAAGCCACTTTGGCTACTGATGCTGAACCTCCACACGTGCATGGGGAAAGGCAGAAACATCCCATCACCACAGGGACAAAACTCCCCAGTAAAACCTCCCACAGCTTCGTTGGGATGGCAGCCATCAAACTCACATCTTCCAGCTTCAAAATCCTGGCTGAAAAACTCCCCCTTTGTAGTGCAGAGCCTCCAGCAGCTAACTGAGCAGTCTGCTGGTGCTATGTAAGAGTGTGGACATGTGCACATATTCAGCCTGCACAATGGGGACCAGATTTCTGGAATGCTTCAGCTCCCTTTTAGATGCTTGAATAAATGGTCAGGTTTTCCAAAAAGCTAAATGCTGGGTACTGAGCTCTTTTGAAGATCTGGCCCCAGCTCCATGTGCTGAGCAACTGCACTCCAGCTATTTAGGAAATCTGGCCCACAGAGACCAGTCTTCGTGCTCTGCTCAAAGGGCTGCATGGAAACCAGAACCACCACAGCCTGAGGATGCCACTGCTGCTGGGGGTCCCTGCACGCAGCCCCAGGCCACGGCCACCTGCACACCTTGCTCCTCCACAAGCCCTTCTCCTTCTCTCCATGCTCTCGGGGTCACTTCTGGGACAGAGAGAGCTCAGGAGCTCTCTGGGCTGCAGCCAAAGCTTCAGGGCTTGGTGTCCATGGGCTTTGCACACCCAGCAGCACCCAACTGCCACCCTCTAGTCACTCTGACACTTTTGGGCACTCAGGAGGGCAACAGGATCTGACACCTTCCTCAATATTATTGGAAAAAAAAAACCATAGTGCCTTGCACAAGCAGGCAGGAGGATTAACTCTGTTGCCCTGTGGGGACTTTGCAGACGTGCCAGGCAGTCCCCAGGCCATGGCACCAGTGGGAAGGTGACACTGGCTGCCCACAGAGCCCATGGCACAGGGGTGCTCAGGGTGCCCAGTCACCCCTGGCTATCTTGCCTGCATTGACAGGCTCTCAGACAGCCTGGGGTGTTCCCCAGCTTGCACCAGAGGCCTTCAGACGTGTGGGTTCTCCCCAGGAAGCAGAAGGCTCCAAACGCTTCCTGCAAGAGCCACAGGGTGCAAAGGGAGGGGAGGGCAAGGGGGAAA
>NW_008593218.1:0-357 GCF_000691845.1 Merops nubicus | reverse complement strand
TGACACAAATCCACCCAAACCAACCCAAATCCACCCAAATCTGACCCAAATCTACCCAAATCCACCCAAATCCGACCCAAAACGGCTCAAACCAACCCACATCTGACCCAAATTGGACCCAAATCCACCCAAATCTGACCCAAATCAACCCAAATCTGACCCAAATCCACCCAAATCAACCCAAATGCGGTACAAATTGACCCGAGTTTTACCCAAAACACCCCAAATCTGACCCCAAATGACCCAAATCTGACCAAAACGATCTGAATCTGCCCCAAATCTGCCCCAAAACGCCCCGAACCTGCCCCGAGTCCCTTCAGCGGGGGGCGGGAAGCAGCGGGAATTGCCCCAAACCCC
>NW_008593217.1:0-1458 GCF_000691845.1 Merops nubicus | reverse complement strand
CAGAGCGCCCGGGACGTGCCCGGTCAGCCTCGAGGTCCTGCTTGTGCTGCCGCGAACCCGCAGTAGCGTCCCGCAGCAACCGGGGACCCCCGGGGTGTCTCCGTGCACTCCTGCTCCCTGGGCAGGTGGCTGCCGACCTCCCAACACGTCGGGCAGGCTCCGGGTGAGCGGGAGGGCGGCTCCTGGGCACTGGGCAAGGGTGGGGTTCGGCCGGGATCAGCGCCCCGGGCCCTCCCCGTGTCCCCGTCCAGCAGATTCACGGCGTGCTCTCGGCAGGGAGCTCGCAGAGCTGGCAGACGTCTGTCCCCACGGGTGAGGACAGCGCTGTGACCCTGCCGGGCTGCCCCCGCCCCTTATAGAGTGGGAGTCTGGTGAGCTCACAGAGGCTCTGTGGTGACATCACCACAGGGTTTGGGGGAGCAGTAACGCTTCCAGCTGAGCGTTTTCCCCGCTGGGTGCTGCCGCGGCTCCTCGCCCTGCAGTGACGGGGCCGCCTGTCCCACAGTCAGCTGGGCTCCATCCTGGCTGTGCAGGCGTCCTCCTCATGACTCCAGCCCTCTCTGAAGAGAGCGGAGGCCTCTCTGTTACTACTGGAGAACCAGTTTAAACTCTGTACTTCTCACTGGTTCTCTCTCACTGCCGGGTGAGAGGGCCTCGCTGACACAGACACCTCGCTGGACCCACCTTGTTCCCGTTTTCTTGCTGACCTCAGACTGCTGTCTGTTACCCAAGTTCTTCACCTGGGGTGCAAAAAGCCAAGGCACACGCTGACTCAAGGGGGCTGTCTTCATTTCAGCTCTGCAGAGCAGGGTGCCATGCACCCCGCAGCAGCCAGCGCTGCAGGACACACGAGATTCACACTGGCACAGGACGCTCCAGGGGTTCGTCCTGTCTCCCTGCCTGTCCTGCCACCTGCATCCTCATGTATGCTGGCTAATGATTGAAACGTTTTGGGGAGGTTCCCTAGCTGAAACACACACCCCTAAGGTAAAATTGTGCGTGCTAACATCAAAGTTACCCAAGGCTCCTTTAGGATGTGCTCGTGGCTCATCTTTGGTCCAGAAATGCTGTATTTCCTTATCCTACAGCCCTGTCTGCAACAGCAGGAGATGACTGAAGGCACTTTGTTCTGTTCCACATCCTAGCCAAGGTTAGGGACTTGCTGAGGTGCCTGAACTGTGTTCCAGCTGAAACTTCTCAATAAACTTTTAATTTTGCTCTTTCAACATGAAGGTCAGCTATTACTTGCTGCTGATTAAGAGAGAGGGTGTGAACCCTCTGAGGTCTTTAGCCACCAGGACACAACTCCTCCTAGAATACTGGAATGAAGGTCAGGGGGAAAAGTTCTCCTCCTGTCTGTTGGATTAAACGCATCAACTTTATTCAGCAGAGCAGGCTGCTTATTTACAGCTGTGGCACAAGAAGAAGGTATCTGAAAGAGATCGGCAGAGGAGGAGG
>NW_008593216.1:0-2512 GCF_000691845.1 Merops nubicus | reverse complement strand
ACTATCAGCATCTGACTTTCCCTGCCAGCCCCTCTCTATTTCAGTACCAGCTCTCACTCCCCACTGTCTGGTGCACTGGGGTCATCAGGAACATCTCCAGCATCTGATGGCCACGGCTCATGGGGACTGTGCTCGCTGGCCTGCAGGACCAGCCCTCTGCTGCCAGACTCTTCACAGTTACTGCCACTGAACATCCTCTGCTCTCCACAGGTCACTCATTCAGCCTGGTAGTTTCCCTCTGGTTTTTCACTGTCCTCTCTAGGTTCAATGTCTCCCAAAACTTAATGATTTCTCCAAATAATGAATTCTCATTATATCCCAGTGGTTTTCATACCACTAATCACTCTACTAAATGAAACGTGACCCTGCAACAAAATACTTGTCTGCCATTTACCTCCTCCCCCCATGAAAACTGACAGGCTACTTCTGCTCTTCATTCCTCCTCTGGAGAGAGCCCAAACCCACCCAGATGTGACCCTGGGCAACCTGCTCAGGGTGACCCTACTTCAGCAGGTTCCCTAGAAACACTCAAGGCCAGGCTGGCAGGGGCTCTGAGCACCCTGCTCTAGCTGCAGAGGTCCCTGTCACTGCAGGGGGTTGGACCAGGTGACCTTAGAAGGTTCCTTCCAACCAAAACCAGTCTGTGAGTGTATGGCCTGACTCCCTCCTGCTCATTGCAAGAGCAGACAAGGGAGGAAGTCTTAGAGCCACACAGATTCAGCATCTCCCTTGACCCTGGGGGTGACCAGGCGATGGGACAGCAGAGCCCAGCAGCTCCACGGCGTGAGTCCAGCCAGGTCCTCACTGCTATGGGATGTTCCACGAGAGACCCGCGTGCACCAGGGCAAGCTCTTGGTAAGCCCTGGTCCCAGAGCAGGACCAGCAGTGCAGCTCACACTGAGGACTGCAGGACAGCAGCAGAGATGTGGCCAGAAGCTCCGTGAGCACAGGAGCTGCCCGTGGCAGAACGCTCCCCAGGGCTGCTGCAGACAGGGACTTGAAAAACCAGAGTAACCAAAGAAGTCGCTCAAGCCGTGACCTCCTACAGGCCCTAGCACGGGGTGGGAACTCCTGGGCTGCTGCTGGGCCGAGCTGCCAGGGCTGCAGGGTGAGCTGGCAGGGTGGCCCGTGTGCCAGCAGGGCCAGGAGCCACCACGCAGACCCCGGCAGCACGGGCCGGGCCAGGGAACACCACCAGACACCAAACCCACCAGCTATGGAACACTGCAGTGGAGCGGGGACAGGACAACGGAGAAGCCCATGGAAGGCACAGGCAAGCAGACACGAATGGAAAATAAGGCACGTGTGTCAGGCTGGACGATGGTGCAGAGCCAGCTGAAGAAACAGAGGGGACTCGTCTGTCTGTCCCAGCTCTAGGGGCCTCTGGACCATGGCAGGCAGCTCTGGGGACACTGCTGGGAAACGCCTGAGGAGAGAACAGTGAAGGCCTGAAGCTCTTCTCACCTGGGAGCATCTCAGACTGGCCTGCAGGAGGCTGTGCTAGGTTCAACACATGGTTGTCTGGATTCTTGGCTAATCCCTTTAGGCAGAGGATGAAAGTCCACTCCAGAGAGCCGTGGTGACTGTCACCCATTTACTTCATTCTGGGGGGACAGAGTTGAAGATCTAAGCAATGGGATGGTATCACTGATGAAACCTGGACTCAATGATCTTAAAGGTCTTTCCCAACGGAAAGGATGCGATGATCCTATGGAACCATTGCTCCTGCTACTATTCATTGCCCCTTTCCTACCAAGTAATGGGCTTTCTCCTCCTCACTCTGCCCAAATTCCTCCGGGTGGGAACAGGGCCCAGCCCTGCAGCTGTGCCACTGGTGGAGAAGAAGCCACTGGAACAATCTCCCCAGGGAAGTGGTGGAGTCCCCAGCATTGGACACCTTGAAGATCGGGCAGAACAGGAGCTGGGGCAGCTCGTCTAGACTGAGAGGGGATCTGAGCAGTGCTGAGCAAGAGCTAAAGGGCCCCGGGGGGCAAGAGGCTGGGGCCAGACTCTGCTCAGTGGTGCCCAGCCACAGGCCAAGGGGCAACGGGCACCAACTGGAACCCAGGAGGTGCCACCTGAGCAGGAGGAGAAACTTCTTTGGTGGGAGGGTGCAGAGCCTGGAGCAGCTGCCCAGAGAGGCTGTGGAGTCTCCTGCTCTGGAGAGATCCCAAACGTGGCTGGTGTGACCCTGGGCACCCTGCTGGGGGGGAGCTGCTGGAGCAGGGGGTGGGATGAGGTGATCCCCAGAGGTCCCTTCCAGCCCCACCACGCTGGGGCTCTGTGAAAGGTTGAACCAGATGATCCCTGAGATCCCTCACAACTTGGTGTTCTACGATTCTGTGAGTCTACAGTTCTATGACTCTACAATTCAAGATGCTCAGCTAAGCAGGAACATATGAAGGCAACACAGGCTGCAAATCATTGCTGAACCTTTTGGATCAAGAAAGCAGCTAACCCTAACCCTAACCCCAGCCCTGACCCCAACCCTCCCTCTCCAGGCAGCAATGGG
>NW_008593215.1:6899-9240 GCF_000691845.1 Merops nubicus | reverse complement strand
GCGGCGCCTGCGCAGCGGCGCGGCCAGGACTCGCGCTGCCTTCCGAGGGAGCCTGCGGGCAGCCCCAGCGCAGCCTCTCCTTCGACAGCCTGAAGCTGGACACAGACAGTCGTTCAGTCTGTTCACTGCATTCACCTTAGTGCAACTTAGATCTCTCCTGCAAAGTACATGTTGACAGGCAATTTTCATAAACTGTGTCAGATTGAATGTATTTAAATGTATGTATTTAAGGAAAAACAACCATGCTCTTGTTTTGTTTCTGTTTAGTTTTAGACCTTGGGGGTTTTTTTTTGCTTTGTTTTCCCTGGCTTACTCAGTCTGGTGCAAAGGATTCAGTTCCCTCTGAAAGCCGGTGTTTTAGACTAAGGCCTGCATTTTGGAGTGGAGAGGAGGCATGGAGGAGGCTGTGGAAGCAACACCTGGTACCTGTGGAGACCTCCACCGAGTGCGTTCTGGTGACAGCAAATCAGAGATGATGAACCGGTGCAGGAAACGACACAGACCAATTTTGAACGGGTTGAAGTTGTAAAACATGAAAATTACCCTGTGAGAGGGCTGTTTATATGGGGTG
Source organism: Merops nubicus (assembly GCF_000691845.1). NCBI lineage: Eukaryota > Metazoa > Chordata > Aves > Coraciiformes > Meropidae > Merops > Merops nubicus. The sequence goes on along the minus strand of NW_008593215.1, from coordinate 8,669 downwards.
TTTCGTTTGGGTTTTGTGGTAATGTTTATAATGCAAGTCATGAATCCAAAAATCCAAGTTCGCTACGTTCTTATTTAATTAAATTGCTAGCAGTCAGCAAATCCAGATTTATTATTTTTTTTACCTGGCTCTCCTGACCTCTGTCATCTTCCTTTTCTTTCTAGTAGGATAAATAAACAGATTACCCCATTATTTTCCCGAGTGTGTTTCCAGCAATCTGGATGTTACTAGGTGCTGAGCAGCAAAGGCTGATGGTGATGCATGTCCCAATTATGGCAGTGGCAGAATGGGTGCATAATGTCAAAGAGCTCAAGCTACCTGCTTTAAAGCATGATAATTTCTGGCTCCCATCCCCTTTGCTGGGAAAATAACAATTCCTGTAACACCTACAGCAGTTATCACTACAGACTTCACCACTGTCGTGTGTTTCTGATTATTTTAAAGCAGTGTGGACTATGAGGATGTTTTGTAAGGTACCTAAAATCCAGTTTATATGTAAACAAGCAATAATTTAAGTTGAAAACTTAAGTGTTTTACTTGTATAATTTTTGTGAGATATACATGTTGTGAAGTTGATTCCAAATGAGGTACTTCAGTATTAAATTAGATATCTTCTTAGCCGTGTGTGTCTCCTGGAAAAGTGTTTTGTAAAGGATCACAATGCCTTGATTAGACCTAATTTGTAGGCTTGAGATTTCTCATTTTCTAAACCTTGTGATTCTGCTCATAATGTCATTTAACTAACCTATATTATATGCAGCCACTGTAGGAACCAATTCTTGATTTTTGTATGTTTATATCCTTTTGTAACAAATCTTAGAAAAACTAACTGTTCCTAAGCAGGTCACTGTTAGGCCTGGGGGTTGTTTTCTTTTCTTGCCCACTGTGGCTGGAATAACGTTTTATTAAATGGAAAACAGTTTCTGAGGACTTGGAATACTAAGAAACTGATGTTTTTGACCTCTGTTTCCTTCCTTTCCATTTCCTCTGTTTCCTTTCCAATCCTCAGACTGTCTAACCCGAGCGCAAATTTTTTGATGTCCTGTAAAATGCGATGAATTTTGTAATATCTCATCAGCCACACCTTCAGGGAGTGAAAGGTTTGTTCTGTTGCATTTTCATTTGTTTTCATTTTCAAGTCTGAGTTGGAATAAAGTAGCAGCTGTTTGGTGTTAAGGCTGAGGAAAATATGGTGAAGGTGGTTCAAAATAGGCTGTTTCTGTAGGAGGTTTTGGGGGAAAGCACAAGAAATGGACAGCTGTGTTTCTCCCCAGGGAGGGCAGTGCTGCTGCTCTGGACAAATAGCATTTTTCAGCTGGTGCTGTTCTGTTATCAAACTCCAACAGAACCTGGAATCAGCTGAGCCATCCTCTGACCAAAACAAAAATCAGCCCTGGGCTCCACAGCCTCACTACCACCACAACTCTGGTGTTAAACTTGCATTATATAGCTGAGAAAAAATTATTTAGGTAAGAAATGTATGAATTTGGAGGAATGAACTTCATGCCCCACAAAGTGTAAATGAGTTTTTAAATATTTTTTTTTTTCTATTCCATTCTTTCTCGGTTCTTAACTGTAACCTCTGCAGATAGATTATTCTTTTTCAGGGCGGACAAAATAGTTTAAATTTGTCCCATTTCACGACAGACCTGCAAACCCTCCTCATCTGTGGTGATTATGATACTTCTCCATCCATTGCCATTTTGAAAGAAAGGAGATTGTACCCATCACTTTGGCTCCGTTTGGGTTCATCGTGACTTTAGTCATCTA
>NW_008593215.1:260-6868 GCF_000691845.1 Merops nubicus | reverse complement strand
AAGAGTGTGTGAAAGAATCTTCTGATCATATTGATCGCTATAGAAACAGAAAAGCCAAATCAATTCTCTTCATTATCAATATATTTCATCCTGTATACAGTAAATTTGTTGGAGAAAGTACTTGGATTTTGTTTAACAGAACAATTAATCAGTGTTCTACTTTACATCTACTAAATGTGAAAGGCGTGTAATGTGAAAAATCGGCATTATATCCGTGGCCGCAGGGCCGGGCTCAGTGTTCCTGTCATGTGGTAAAACGTGAAGTGAGCTGTTTTGCTACAAGGAATTAATTTGTACTTGATCTTTGAGATGTCATCCCATGCACACCGGTATCCCTTTGGGCCTGTGTTAACTAAAAGCAATGTTTTTGCAGTTTATACAGTACATTTTTTAACCTTTGTTTAAAAGCGGAATTCATATGGGCTTAACAGACGAAATGGGTGGCAGAGCTCCACTTGCAGAACCCAAAGATACACAATCAGTTTTGAAATGCAACTTAAGCCATTAATTGTTGGTGTGAATTTAAAAGTTTTCTAGTATTTGTATGGTAGTATGCTGCCGGAGAGTAAAAGCATTCTCTGCACAACAGAAAATTTACTGTAGTAGCTTTGATTTTAATTAGAATTTTCTCCCTGGTGTTTCTTTGTAGACTAAAGTGAAATCTTTTAAGTTTCTTACTACAGGTAAAAGCTATGTGCAAGAACCTCAAAATGCTAAAATCTAGCATAATGCCTTAGATCTGTTTTTAAGTCTTGTATATTCCTACATAGCTGTCTGATGTATTATATTTGTATAGTGAATTGTGTACAATTTTGGAATAAGTGCATCATCCCTTAATCTTTTATGTTGTTCAATAGAGATGATGGACACATTTCTTCAAACATTTACTGTCATTTAATTTTCTTGCCTTTATGTCATTTGTGGGTTTTATTTGTACAGTTCATCATGAAGTTGCATCTGAGATGTGTGTATATGAAAAGATTATACAAGGGTAAAATTAAGCAATATATAAACTATGGTTCTTCAGGAGAAAGCTTACAGTGTTTCAGGTTGTGATTTATTTTCCAAACGGAGTTGACTCTGAACATCACTTTGTTCACCTGCATTGATGTTTGTATTTCTAGTGTGAGCAGTTTATGCAAAGGTAGATATATTCAGAGAAATTTTAAATACATTTATGCAAGTTAATATTGCTTTGCTGATGCCATTTGCTTATTTGATGTTAAATAATGCTATTGTAAATAAAGAATTCTGTTGTTATTGCATCATTAATAAATTTTAATGCCTTCGGGTTTTACATGGCTTTAGAGATTTGAACATGTTTCTGTTGTGTCTTCATTTACTCCTAGGCGTAGATATAAGGTGTAGCTCCAAAGCACTGGAGGGCCAATGGATCAGCAGGTTTAAGAAGACAGCGAGTTTTCTGCATTGAAGGCTTTTAGATCTTCCAACTATTTGTTACTCTCCGACCCTTTCAGAGTGCTCCGTTAATTGAAAATGTTTATCACATAGCCTGATGTGAGAACAGTTCGTTGCGAGTACATTTCTATATCCCAGTCAGGACAAAATGGGCATCTCATGATGCATCTCATGATGCAGTTTGGCAGAGGCAGATCTCGAGTGGGGTGAAGTGGGACGGGGTAGAGTTAAGGGCTGGTTCTCCTCGCTCTGCCAAATGGCTCAGTTCAGACAGTTGAAAATGTTTGGTTGATCAATTTCAAAATAAATAAATAAAAGCAGCTACAAGAATGAAAAACTATTAAATAAATAAAAGTAACTAAAAGCATGAAAAACAAATAAACAAAAGTAGCCATTCGAATGTTTCTTTATCAGAATGATCTGCTACTCTCCCTTGGAAGTGGATGTGGAGAAAATCTATCTCTATTAAAAATCTTAGAAGCTAAGGTTATTTTAAAGACCTCCAAATACCAGGATCTGGTGGAGATGTGAGAATGCCTGAGATTAAGTGTGTATAATCCTTACATGATGGGAAACCAAGTCTTTGCTAATGTGCCCATAGTGTTGAGTTTGTAAGCACACCTCTAGAGCATTATGGGGCCAGCCAAAGAGGACAGTACTAGTCAATCCTTGGCTTAACTGGAACAAGTGGACTGGACAGGAGCTGTTTGTAGAACATCAGCACAATGTAAATGCTGCTAATGGCTGAAGCTGAAGGAGGCCTAGTGATCCCGATTCATGGTGTGGGGGATGACAAGAGAGGTCCACCGGAGTAGGTACAAAACTGTCTCCTATGAGCTACAGATCACTTCTAACTATCCATGGATTAAATGGTGTTGGCTATAAAGCAGGAGCAAAACTGGGAGAATCAGGCTGTGAGCTGTCTACAATTTGAACTTTGAAAGTTGTGAAGAGTTGGGTAGAAAAGGAAATGCACAGCTTCAGAGGAATTGCCTCAAATTACAATGGTTTAAAACTGATAAAGCTGAGTGGTAGAGCTGAGTAGTACAGAGGAGACTGATGAATTATGCAGGGAAAAACCATCATCTAACTCTGACATAGTGCAGAAGTGGTTGGGAGACTCTCCTATTGCTCAAAAAATGTCTCTTCCACTCCTTCAGTCTCTAGTTCACTTCATCACTTCACACTACAGGTACTCAGGAGGCTGGAAGGACCCACGGTGAGCCTGGCCGGAGTAGTTTACTCAGCTCTCTGCAAACTGTAGGCAAAGTAGCTTTGAGAGACAACATGAGATAGTCCTGCTCTTGGGCATGTGCCCACCCCAGCAAGAGAGGAAGGCTGCAGCCCTACAACAGGGTTAGTTTGCTCCAGATTTTAGATTTACTTGCTGAAACTTTTTCTGGAGATCTACTTTTCAGTTATTTGTCTATTCTCATTGTATTTGGAATGGGATGAGAGCAGTGATTGCTTTAGTGAAAGTCACTGAGCTCGTGGAAACATCATTAAATTGCTGGTTTATTTAAAGACATGACTAGTACTAGAAAAGGAAAGCTGAAGCACTTAAATATGTAATTTCCCTTTTTTTTCAGTAGTTCACAGCAGCAGAGGCTGTTGCTCTGCTGCTCCCATGTTCTGTAGCCAGAGCAAGGAACTGCTTCTGCTCTGACCTGATCTAAATGGTAAATTGGGTTATTTAAATGACAGCATCTGGCACTGGGGTGGGATTCCCACATCTGTGCTGCTGCTGGTTGTTGGTGCAAGGGATGGGGCACAGGCAGCCTACAGGTGGGAAGCTGGACACTGGCATCTGCTTGTGGGTATAAGCTGGGTGTCTGGGAATGTGTGGGAGGCAGAGCTCTTTAAGTCTGGAGTAAAGAAGATGTAGGGTGGGAGTACAAGTGATGATGAAGAGCTTGCATCCAAACTGAGAGGAGGATGGGAGGGCTTGGGATGCAATCTTTTGGATCAATCCATGGGGATGACATCATTTAGGTGGCTGAATGCTACAGGAGCAGCCTGCAGGAATGTCCCTCGATGCTTGTCTTTAAGATGCATTCCCACATCACTAGGGAGAAGGAATACCCTTTACAATCCTCCAGCAGGGGTGGGAGGCTGACAGACTGCTGTGATTAATTTGCAACAAGCCATAAAATTATAACAAAGTCCTGAAGGAAAACCTGAGCTGCACTTCAGTAGCCAAGAAGCCAAATGCTGCAGGAACAGGTACTTTGCTGGTCATGGCCCCCTGCTCTGCTGCAGGGGCAAAGGCAGAAGGCTGCTGAGAGCTGAGTGCTCAGGGTGGGTTGCTCTGGCGTGGGGGACACCTGTAAGGTGCCACCAAGCAAGGTGGTGAATCCTGCAGTGGTTGGAGCCACTCCTGGTGCAGGCGTCAGCTGCTGTCCGTTGGTGAGGGAATCCTCAGTGTTCATTTTAAGGCTTTTCTTTTTGGAGCCATCATTTCAGAGTGAATTTTCCCTTCACGTGATGCCCCTTGGCTGCTGGACCTGGGGGTTGTGACCCAGAGATGTCCCTTCAAAGAGAGTCAGCATTGCTGTTCACTCCTCTTTTGCACAGGCAGAGGAGAGGAGCAATTTCCCTGGCCAGGCTGAAAATGCATATCAGGACTAGCACCTTGGAACTGGGGATGATTTTACAGAGCTGCTCCCTGGCCAGCCATGAGCAAACCCAAGCCCTGGCTTGGTTTGACCACTGAATTCCCCATGGTTTCCAGGCAAGGGCTTGAGCATCCCATCTGCTGACCACCCCCATGTCTGGCAGCCTGGGGGCTGGTGTGGGGCTCCCCTCCCTGCTGGGGTGCTGCCTTCTGTTCCCTCCACATCTCTCCCCGAGGTCAGGATTTCGTTAAGGGAATAAACAGCTTTAACCTCTGAGAGGATGAAAGCTTCTCAAGATTATCTGCAGTACAGCAACAAGGGTGCTTAGACCCTTCTCCTGGGCTCAGCGTCATCAAGCTTCTTGAAAAAAGAAAATATTTTTATTTCTGGCCATGTTTACAATTTAACTAATGATGAGCATTTTAGAATCTCACATTTTCTTTGACATTTCTCCAAAATCTCTGATGTGACCATTTGTCCTTCCTTGTCCTGCGCTGTGATACCTGGACACAGGGTAGGAGAAGTGTTCCAGATTATGTGGCAACACTTAATTCCCAAGGGTAACTCAAACTTTCTCGGCAATCAGAGCTTAAAGGTTTATAAACCTGATTAACTCTGATACTACTTTTATACTGCTGATGCTGCATCAATGAACCCCTGTTAAACTGGCAGAAACTCTTTTGTGAAGCAGTACAGTATCAATTGTGTCTTACAAACAACAGAAGTTTGGATCAACACAGAAAAAGTAAAACAAGCCCAAGACTGATAAACAAAACCAGGCTGTTTAAGCTAAGGGACTATCTCAAGCAAGTCTCAGAAGGCTGCATTCCTACCTTCTCCCTAAGCCCGGGGTGCATATTAGCTGTCCCTCCTGTATTCTGTACTTTTGTCTTGCAAATGGCAGTCAGGATGGAGAATGGAGTGGTAAGCAGGAGAATTAGCCCCATACATTTAATGCAAAGTACATAAATGTTCAAACTCGAGTCTGGGGACAAAGCTGCGCTGGGCTGACTGTGGAAGAGGTCTTGGGAGAGCCTGGATCAGTTCTGGGTCTCCCTCGGTAGTGCTGTGTCCTTGTGTTTGCTGTCCTATTGTTTATGTGCTGAGTGAAAAAAAGAAAAAGGGGGGGGGGGGAAGCCCTGAATCGATGCTTTTTGATAGGGAGGAATTAAAGTGCCCGAGGCACTGTACTCCAAATACCCTCATTCCCCCAGGCAGCTGGGGATTCTTTCTCAAACTCTACTCCAGAGCACTTCTCCCAGGCTAGATAAGAGATCAGGACTGGAAGGATGGTTTCACCTCCGGTCAAGTGCAACCAGTGACTGTGTCTGGAGCCACCGTCTCTCCATCTGAGGCTGCTTCAGCTGGTTCCCAATAGATCCCTTCTTTAGGATGGAGGCAGTGCTTTACGCAGATCACGCAGAGCTGGGTTAATGATTTTTATAGCACACCACAGTGGCTCAGACGGCATCTAAACCTCTGGAGCCAGGCCTGGCTGTGTTTGTTCCCCACTCCAGCCATGTCTATGCCCAGAGCTCGTGCTGTGCCCCAGGAACCCCTCTGCTGCCTTGCTCTGAGAGGAATCCATGAGCACACATCCCCAGACTCTCCACAGGGCAGTGCAGCACAGCCCACCCTGTCATTCCCTCCCCTTCCACGTGTCACCCAGCATCACCCAGGCTGGACTCTGGCAGGGAAGAAGCTACGGCTCCAAAGCAAGGCTCCAAAGCAAGGCTCCGCAGCAGCCCATTCTGCGTGAGGATTTGCCCTGGACTAGAGATTTCTCCACCTCCCTGCACTAGAAGGGACAACATCCTGCAATGGAAAGGTGCACACCTGGGACCCTGCAGCTCCTTCCAGGTCCCCTTTCTATAGCAATTGCTGCATGTAGACACTGGGAAGGAAAGGGAGATCAGAAGAAGAAACCCCACCCAAAAAAAAAAAAAAATCTCCTACATAAAATTGGTCTCCTTCTGGGCAGGTCCTGGAACAGGCCTGATCATGGAGCCTGGGCAACCCCAGCAGGAGCCCAGTGTCCTGCCAGGTACCCAACAGGCAGCCCCAGGCAAAAGATCTATCATCTCAGCAGTGCCTGTGAAACCTGCAGTGGCTGAGAGCGTGCTGCTCTGTGTAGAAGGCATTGGAGTTTCAGAGCTGTTTTATGACTTTCCATATGTCCTGGTGTGGCTGGGATGGGATCCTAGGCTAGGCCTGGTCTGCAGGCTGTGAGCAGTTTGGAGTCAGCCAGGGCAGCTGACCCCAGTTGGCTACAGGCATGTCCAGCACCATTAACATCACCCTCAGTATAAAGGGGGAAGTATAAAGTTTGCTGAGAGTGGGGCTCTTCCTGATCCTGCTCCAGAAGATCTACCTTCCTGTTTCTTGTGACTGCTGTATGTTTGCTGTGCTGAGTATAACTTTATATTGGTGTTTGGCTGTTTCATTCAATCCATTTTCATTTAAACCGGTGGGTCTCCTCTCCTTTTCCCCATCCCCCTTCTCTGCTGGGGAGCAGTCATTGGATGATGGAGCAACTGCTGCGGTCTAGCCTTGGGTACGGGCTAAACCTGGGCA